>NW_021823299.1:0-49047 GCF_901001165.1 Salmo trutta | reverse complement strand
GCGAATGTGTGTAGAGCATGAACCTACAGGATCGGGTCACTGCCTTGATGTTAGTGGAGAACGACAGGGTGTTGTCCAGGGTAACGCCAAGGTTCTTAGCACTCTGGGAGGAGGACACAAGGGAGTTGTCAACCGTGATGGCGAGATCATGGAACGGGCAGTCCTTCCCCGGGAGGAAGAGCAGCTCCGTCTTGCCGAGGTTCATCTTGAGGTGGTGATCCGTCATCCACACTGATATGTCTGCCAGACATGCAGAGATGCGATTCGCCACCTGGTTGTCAGAAGGGGGAAAGGAGAAGATTAATTGTGTGTCGTCTGCATAGCAATGATAGGAGAGACCATGTGAGGATATGACAGAGCCAAGTGACTTGGTGTATAGTGAGAATAGGAGAGGGCCTAGAACAGAGCCCTGGGGGACACCAGTGGTGAGAGCACGTGGTGCGGAGACAGATTCTCGCCACGCCACCTGGTAGGAGCGACCTGTCAGGTAGGACGCAATCCAAGCGTGGGCCGCGCCGGAGATGCCCAGCTCGGAGAGGGTGGAGAGGAGGATCTGATGGTTCACAGTATCAAAGGCAGCAGATAGGTCTAGAAGGATGAGAGCAGAGGAGAGAGAGTTAGCTTTAGCAGTGCGGAGAGCCTCCGTGACACAGAGAAGAGCAGTCTCAGTTGAATGCCCAGTCTTGAAAGCTGACTGATTAGGATCAAGAAGGTCATTCTGAGAGAGATAGCAGGAGAGCTGGCCAAGGACGGCACGTTCAAGAGTTTTGGAGAGAAAAGAAAGAAGAGATACTGGTCTGTAGTTGTTGACATCGGAGAGTTCCAGTGTAGGTTTTTTCAGAAGGGGTGCAACTCTCGCTCTCTTGAAGACGGAAGGGACGTAGCCAGCGGTCAAGGATGATTTGATGAGCGAGGTGAGGTAGGGGAGAAGGTCTCCGGAAATGGTCTGGAGAAGAGAGGAGGGGATAGGGTCAAGTGGGCAGGTTGTTGGGCGGCCGGCCGTCACAAGACGCGAGATTTCATCTGGAGAGAGAGGGGAGAAAGAGGTCAAAGCACAGGGTAGGGCAGTGTGAGCAGAACCAGTGGTGTCGTTTGACTTAGCAAACGAGGATCGGATGTCATCAACCTTCTTTTCAAAATGGTTGACGAAGTCATCCGCAGAGAGGGAGGAGGGGGGGGAGGGGGAGGAGGATTCAGGAGGGAGGAGAAGGTAGCAAAGAGCTTCCTAGGGTTAGAAGCAGATGCTTGGAATTTAGAGTGGTAGAAAGTGGCTTTAGCAGCAGAGACAGAAGAGGAAAATGTAGAGAGGAGGGAGTGAAAGGATGCCAGGTCCGCAGGGAGGCGAGTTTTCCTCCATTTCCGCTCGGCTGCCCGGAGCCCTGTTCTGTGAGCTCGCAGTGAGTCGTCGAGCCACGGAGCAGGAGGGGAGGACCGAGCCGGCCTGGAGGATAGGGGACAGAGAAAATCAAAGGATGCAGAAAGGGAGGAGAGGAGGGTTGAGGAGGCAGAATCAGGAGATAGGTTGGAGAAGGTTTGAGCAGAGGGAAGAGATGATAGGATGGAAGAGGAGAGAGTAGCGGGAGAGAGAGAGCGAAGGTTGGGACGGCGCAATACCATCCGAGTAGGGGCAGAGTGAGAAGTGTTGGATGAGAGCGAGAGGGAAAAGGATACAAGGTAGTGGTCGGAGACTTGGAGGGGAGTTGCAATGAGATTAGTGGAAGAACAGCATCTAGTAAAGATGAGGTCAAGCGTATTGCCTGCCTTGTGAGTAGGGGGGAAGGTGAGAGGGTGAGGTCAAAAGAGGAGAGGAGTGGAAAGAAGGAGGCAGAGAGGAATGAGTCAAAGGTAGACGTGGGTAGGTTAAAGTCACCCAGAACTGTGAGAGTTGAGCCATCCTCAGGAAAGGAACTTATCAAGGCATCAAGCTCATTGATGAACTCTCCAAGGGAACCTGGAGGGCGATACATGATAAGGATGTTAAGCTTGAAAGGGCTGGTAACTGTGACAGCATGGAATTCAAATGAGGAGATAGACAGATGGGTCAGGGGAGAAAGAGAGAATGTCCACTTGGGAGAGATGAGGATTCCAGTGCCACCACCCCGCTGGCTCGATGCTCTAGGGGTATGCGAGAACACGTAGGCAGACGAGGAGAGAGCAGTAGGAGTAGCAGTGTTATCTGTGGTAATCCATGTTTCCGTCAGCGCCAGGAAGTCTAGGGACTGGAGGGTAGCATAGGCTGAGATGAACTCAGCCTTGTTGGCCGCAGACCGGCAGTTCCAGAGGCTGCCGGAGACCTGGAACTCCACGTGGGTCGTGCGCGCTGGGACCACCAGGTTAGAGTGGCAGCGGCCACGCGGTGTGAAGCGTGGCCTGTGCAGAGGGGAGAGAACAGAGATAGACAGACACATAGTTGACAAGCTACAGAAGAGGCTACGCTAATGCAAAGGAGATTGGAATGACAAGTGGACTACACGTCTCGAATGTTCAGAAAGTTAAGCTTACGTTGCGAAAATCTTATTGACTAAAATGACGAAAATGCTAGCTAACTAACACTAACACTACACTGATCAAGTCGTTCCGTTGTAATGTAATAGTTTCTACAGTGCTGCTAGTCGGTAGTGGTTGGCTATTATACAAAAGCAACTTTGTAGCTAGCTAACATAACACTAATCAAGACGTTCCTTTGTAATGTATTTAGTTTCTACAATGCTGCTCGTCGGTAATAGTTGGCTAGGTATGGAACAATGGCGTCGCGGGGGACGGAAATAGCTGGCTAGCTAACCTCGATAATTACTAAACTACACAATTATCAAGCTATGACAAAGACAACTATGTAGCTAGCTAGCTAACACTGCACTAGTCAAATCGTTCCGTTGTAATGTATTAGTATCTACAGCGCTGCTAGTCGGTAACGGTTGGCTAGCTAGCAAACCCACTAGCTAGCAGTGGGTTTGATGACTAGGTGTGTTGACTAAGTCTGGAGTCTGGACAAGGCGTCGCGTCGCGGCTGGCTAGCTAACCTCGATAATTACTCTAAACTACACAATTATCTTAGATACAAAGACAGCAAAGACAACTATGTAGCTAGCTAACTAACACTAACACTACACTAATCAAGTCGTTCCGTTGTAATGTAATAGTTTCTACAGTGCTGCTAGTCGGTAGAGTTTGGCTAGCTAGCAGTGTTGACTAGCTAGCAGCTAGCAGTGTTGACTACGTTAGGAGGACGAAAAAATAGCTAGCCTCGATAATTACTCTAATTACTCTAAACTACACAATTATCTTTGATAGCTAAGAAAAATTGCTCAGATCATACAAACCAAACCGTTGTAATGTAATGAAGTGTAATATTACCTGTGGAGCAAAGCAAAGTGCGACTGCTCTCTCCAGACCGGAAGTACAACACAGCACCAGCTCCCCATCCTGGGACCCAGGGCTACAGAGTATTATAACAGCACCAGCTCCCCATCCTGGGACCCAGGGCTACAGATTATTATAACAGCACCAGCTCCCCATCCTGGGACCCAGGGCTACAGAGTATTATAACAGCACCAGCTCCCCATCCTGGGACCCAGGGCTACAGAGTATTATAACAGCACCAGCTCCCCATCCTGGGACCCAGGGCTACAGAGTATTATAACAGCACCAGCTCCCCATCCTGGGACCCAGGGCTACAGATTATTATAACAGCACCAGCTCCCCATCCTGGGACCCAGGGCTACAGAGTATTATAACAGCACCAGCTCCCCATCCTGGGACCCAGGGCTACAGAGTATTATAACAGCACCAGCTCCCCATCCTGGGACCCAGGGCTACAGAGTATTATAACAGCACCAGCTACCCATCCTGGGACCCAGGGCTACAGAGTATTATAACAGCACCAGCTCCCCATCCTGGGACCCATGGCTACAGAGTATTATAACAGCACCAGCTCCCCATCCTGGGACCCAGGGCTACAGATTATTATAACAGCACCAGCTCCCCATCCTGGGACCCAGGGCTACAGAGTATTATAACAGCACCAGCTCCCCATCCTGGGACCCAGGGCTACAGAGTATTATAACAGCACCAGCTCCCCATCCTGGGACCAGGGCTACAGAGTATATAACAGCACCAGCTCCCCATCCTGGGACCCAGGTAGAGTATAACAGCACCAGCTCCCCATCCTGGGACCCAGGGCTACAGAGTATTATAACAGCACCAGCTCCCCATCCTGGGACCCAGGGCTACAGAGTATTATAACAGCACCAGCTCCCCATCCTGGGACCCAGGGCTACAGAGTATTATAACAGCACCAGCTCCCCCATCCTGGGACCCAGGGCTACAGAGTATTATAACAGCACCAGCTCCCCCATCCTGGGACCCAGGGCTACAGAGTATTATAACAGCACCAGCTCCCCATCCTGGGACCCAGGGCTACAGAGTATTATAACAGCACCAGCTCCCCATCCTGGGACCCAGGGCTACAGAGTATTATAACAGCACCAGCTCCCCATCCTGGGACCCAGGGCTACAGAGTATTATAACAGCACCAGCTCCCCATCCTGGGACCCAGGGCTACAGAGTATTATAACAGCACCAGCTCCCCATCCTGGGACCCAGGGCTACAGAGTATTATAACAGCACCAGCTCCCCATCCTGGGACCCAGGGCTACAGAGTATTATAACAGCACCAGCTCCCAATCCTGAGACCCAGGGCTACAGTGTATTTGGGACCCAGGGCTACAGTGTATTTGGGACCCAGGGCTACAGTGTATTTGGGACCCAGGGCTACAGTGTATTTGGGACCCAGGGCTACAGTGTATTTGGGACCCAGGGCTACAGAGTATTTGGGACCCAGGGCTACAGTGTATTTGGGACCCAGGGCTACAGTGTATTTGGGACCAAGGGCTACAGTGTATTTGGGACCCAGGGCTACAGTGTATTTGGGACCCAGGGCTACAGTGTATTTGGGACCAAGGGCTACAGTGTATTTGGGACCCAGGGCTACAGTGTATTTGGGACCCAGGGCTACAGTGTATTTGGGACCCAGGGCTACAGTGTATTTGGGACCCAGGGCTACAGTGTATTTGGAACCCAGGGCTACAGTGTATTTGGGACCCAGGGCTACAGTGTATTTGGGACCCAGGGCTACAGTGTATTTGGGACCAAGGGCTACAGTATATTTGGGACCCAGGGCTACAGTGTATTTGGGACCCAGGGCTACAGTGTATTTGGGACCCAGGGCTACAGTGTATTTGGGACCCAGGGCTACAGTGTATTTGGGTCCCAGGGCTACAGTGTATTTGGGACCCAGGGCTACAGTGTATTTGGGACCCAGGGCTACAGTGTATTTGGGACCCAGGGCTACAGTGTATTTGGGTCCCAGGGCTACAGTGTATTTGGGACCCAAAGTCTACAGTATATTTGGGACCCAGGGCTACAGTGTATTTGGGACCCAAAGTCTACAGTATATTTGGGTCCCAGGGCTACAGTGTATTTGGGACCCAGGGCTACAGTGTATTTGGGACCCAGGGCTACAGTGTATTTGGGACCCAAAGTCTACAGTATATTTGGGTCCCAGGGCTACAGTGTATTTGGGACCCAGGGCTACAGTGTATTTGGCCCCCAGGGCTACAGTGTATTTGGGACCCAAAGTCTACAGTATATTTGGGTCCCAGGGCTACAGTGTATTTGGGACCCAGGGCTACAGTGTATTTGGGACCCAGGGCTACAGTGTATTTGGGACCCAAAGTCTACAGTATATTCCCGCTGGTGGTTTTTCCACAGGAATTTTTCACCGAATAATCTCTGTTCAGTGAGGTAAGAAGAAGATAAGGCTTCATGTAGAAAGCAGAGCTCTGTGTTTCTAGACAGCAGGCAGATGAAGTCTTGTACACGCAGCTCTGCCCTGTTGAAGTGTTGGAGAGACTGAGAGGCTGCAGCTGTGGCTGCTTGATGAAGACCATTAAGAGTCCCTGGCTGCGTCCCAAACACCACCCTATTCCCTATATAGCGCACTACTTTTGAACCAGAGCTGAGAAAAGCATAGCCGTGTCCTAAACGCCACCCTATTCCTCCATAAGTTCCATTTGGCTCTGGTTCAAAAGTAGTGCGCTATATAGGGAATAGGGTGCCATTTGGGCTGCAGGGTAGTCTCTCTTACATCTCCTCCTGGTACACCCTTAGAAAGAAAGGTGCTATCTAGAACTAAAAACGGTTATTCGGCTGTAGGAGAACCCGTTGGAGAACCCAGGTAGAACCCTGTTAGTTCCATGTGGAACCCTTTTAGAGGGAGTAGAGGGGAGGGAGTGGAGGAGAGGGAGTAGAGGGGAGGGGAGGGAGTAGAGGGGAGGGAGGGAGGGAGTGGAGGGGAGGGAGGGAGGAGAGGGAGTAGAGGGGAGGGGAGGGAGGGAGTGGAGGAGAGGGAGTAGAGGGGAGGGGAGGGAGTAGAGGGGAGGGAGGGAGGGAGTGGAGGGGAGGGAGGGAGGAGAGGGAGTAGAGGGGAGGGGAGGGAGGGAGTGGAGGAGAGGGAGTAGAGGGGAGGGGAGGGAGTAGAGGGGAGGGAGGGAGGGAGTGGAGGAGAGGGAGTAGAGGGGAGGGGAGGGAGGTAGTAGACGGGAGGGAGTAGATGGGAGGGAGGGAGGGACTAGAGGGGACGGAGGGAGTGGAGGAGAGGGAGGGAGGGAGTAGAGGAGAGGGAGGGAGGGAGTGGAGGAGAGGGAGGGAGTGGAGGAGAGGGAGGGAGGGAGTGGAGGAGAGGGAGGGAGTGGAGGTGATCTGGGTAGGGCCATGATGCAGGTCAAGGATAAGTTTTCTTCTTTCAGAGCAAATTGTTTGTTTTTAATTTGTCTGGATCAGTTGGTGGACATGGAGGAGACCTCTCCTGCTCATCAGCCATCCCTAAGGCCTGTAGTGTAAATGGAGGAGACCTCTCCTGCTCATCAGCCATCCCTAAGGCCTGTAGTGTAAATGGAGGAGACCTCTCCTGCTCATCAGCCATCCCTAAGGCCTGTAGTGTAGTGGAGGAGACCTCTCCTGCTCATCAGCCATCCCTAAGGCCTGTAGTGTAAATGGAGGAGACCTCTCCTGCTCATCAGCCATCCCTAAGGCCTGTAGTGTAAATGGAGGAGACCTCTCCTGCTCATCAGCCATCCCTAAGGCCTGTAGTGTAAATGGAGGAGACCTCTCCTGCTCATCAGCCATCCCTAAGGCCTGTAGTGTAAATGGAGGAGACCTTGTCTGCTCGGTAGTTACTCTGTAAATTCTGTGTTTTATTCATATCATCAAGTTTGCATGAGGCTGTCTTTGTGTTAACTAGGTCAGCTTCAACATGTGAGAATTAGGAGAGGAGGAGAGAAGGGAGGAGAAGAGGGGAGGAGAGGGAAGGAGGGGAGGAGAGAGTGCTGCGTTTGGATCCCCTGCATACAGAGCTGTAATGAAAAGACCATGTGACCATGGCCCGTCTTCTCCCACGCAGTCACACATCTGCAGCTAGCGAGGAGGGAGGAGGGAGGAGCGGGGAGGGAGGAGGAGGGAGAAGGGAGGGAGGATGGGAGGAGGGAGGAGAGGGGAGGGAGGATGGGAGGAGGGAGGAGCGGGGAGCGGGGAGGGAGGATGGGAGGAGCGAGGAGGGAGGATCGAGGAGGGGGGATGGGAGGAGCGAGGAGGGAGGAGCGGGGTAGGGAGGGAGGGAGGAGGGAGGAGCGGGTAGGGAGAGAGGGAGGAGCGAGGAGGGAGGAGCGGGGAGGGAGGAGCGAGGAGCGGGTAGGGAGGGAGGGAGCGAGGAGGGTGGAGCGGGGAGGGTCGAACGAGGAGGGAGGAGCGAGGAGGGGGGAGGGAGGAGGGAGGAGGGGGGAGGGAAGAGGGAGGAGATGGAGTGAGGAGGGAGGAGGGGGGAGGGAGGAGGGAGGAGGGGGGAGGGAAGAGGGAGGAGATGGAGTGAGGAGGGAGGAGGGGGGAGGGAGGAGGGAGGAGGGAGGAGCGGGGAGGGAGGAGGGAGGAGATGGAGTGAGGAGGGGGGAAGGAGGAGGGAGGAGGGAGGAGGGAGGAGCGAGGAGGCTACGCTAGCAACATAAAGGCAGAGGGACCTGAAGGCTACGCTAGCAACATAAAGGCAGAGGGATGGGAAGGCTACGCTAGCAACATAAAGGTAGAGAGATGGGAAGGCTACGCTAGCAACATAAAGGTAGAGAGATGGGAAGGCTACGCTAGCAACATAAAGGCAGAGGGATGGGAAGGCTACGCTAGCAACATAAAGGCAGAGAGATGGGAAGGCTACGCTAGCAACATAAAGGCAGAGAGATGGGAAGGCTACGCTAGCAACATAAAGGCAGAGAGATGGGAAGGCTACGCTAGCAACATAAAGGCAGAGAGATGGGAAGGCTACGCTAGCAACATAAAGGCAGAGAGATGGGAAGGCTACGCTAGCAACATAAAGGCAGAGAGATGGGAAGGCTACGCTAGCAACATAAAGGCAGAGAGATGGCAAGGCTACGCTAGCAACATAAAGGCAGAGGGATGGGAAGGCTACGCTAGCAACATAAAGGCAGAGAGATGTGAAGGCTACGCTAGCCACATAAAGGTAGAGAGATGGCAAGGCTACGCTAGCAACATAAAGGCAGAGAGATGGGAAGGCTACGCTAGCAACATAAAGGCAGAGGGATGTGTGTGAGTGAGTGACTGACTAGCCTGAAGGCTACGCTAGCAACATAAAGGTAGAGAGATGGAGGGCTCTGCCCAGGTAGAGAGAGATGGAGGGCTCTGCCCAGGTAGAGAGACGGAGGGCTCTGCCCAGGTAGAGAGACGGAGGGCTCTGACCAGGTAGAGAGACCGAGGGCTCTGACCAGGTAGAGAGATGGAGGGCTCTGCCCAGGTAGAGAGACGGAGGGCTCTGACCAGGTAGAGAGACGGAGGGCTCTGCCCAGGTAGAGAGACGGAGGGCTCTGACCAGGTAGAGAGACCGAGGGCTCTGACCAGGTAGAGAGACGGAGGGCTCTGACCAGGTAGAGAGACGGAGGGCTCTGACCAGGTAGAGAGACGGAGGGCTCTGACCAGGTAGAGAGACGGAGGGCTCTGACCAGGTAGAGAGATGGAGGGCTCTGCCCAGGTAGAGAGACGGAGGGCTCTGACCAGGTAGAGAGACGGAGGGCTCTGACCAGGTAGAGAGACGGAGGGCTCTGACCAGGTAGAGAGATGGAGGGCTCTGCCCAGGTAGAGAGATGGAGGGCTCTGCCCAGGTAGAGAGATGGAGGGCTCTGACCAGGTAGAGAGACGGAGGGCTCTGACCAGGTAGAGAGATGGAGGGCTCTGCCCAGGTAGAGAGATGGAGGGCTCTGACCAGGTAGAGAGACGGAGGGCTCTGACCAGGTAGAGAGATGGAGGGCTCTGACCAGGTAGAGAGACGGAGGGCTCTGACCAGGTAGAGAGATGGAGGGCTCTGACCAGGTAGAGAGAAGGAGGGCTCTGCCCAGGTAGAGAGATGGAGGGCTCTGCCCAGGTAGAGAGATGGAGGGCTCTGACCAGGTAGAGAGATGGAGGGCTCTGACCAGGTAGAGAGACGGAGGGCTCTGACCAGGTAGAGAGATGGAGGGCTCTGACCAGGTAGAGAGATGGAGGGCTCTGCCCAGGTAGAGAGATGGAGGGCTCTGCCCAGGTAGAGAGACGGAGGGCTCTGACCAGGTAGAGAGATGGAGGGCTCTGCCCAGGTAGAGAGACGGAGGGCTCTGACCAGGTAGAGAGACGGAGGGCTCTGACCAGGTAGAGAGATGGAGGGCTCTGACCAGGTAGAGAGATGGAGGGCTCTGCCCAGGTAGAGAGATGGAGGGCTCTGACCAGGTAGAGAGACGGAGGGCTCTGACCAGGTAGAGAGATGGAGGGCTCTGACCAGGTAGAGAGATGGAGGGCTCTACCCAGGTAGAGAGACGGAGGGCTCTGCCCAGGTAGAGAGATGGAGGGCTTTGCCCAGGTAGAGAGACGGAGGGCTCTGACCAGGTAGAGAGACGGAGGGCTCTACCCAGGTAGAGAGATGGAGGGCTCTGACCAGGTAGAGAGAGATGGAGGGCTCTGACCAGGTAGAGAGACGGAGGGCTCTGACCAGGTAGAGAGACGGAGGGCTCTACCCAGGTAGAGAGACGGAGGGCTCTGCCCAGGTAGAGAGATGGAGGGCTCTGCCCAGGTAGAGAGACGGAGGGCTCTGACCAGGTAGAGAGATGGAGGGCTCTGACCAGGTAGAGAGACGGAGGGCTCTGACCAGGTAGAGAGATGGAGGGCTCTGCCCAGGTAGAGAGACGGAGGGCTCTGCCCAGGTAGAGAGATGGAGGGCTCTGCCCAGGTAGAGAGACGGAGGGCTCTGCCCAGGTAGAGAGACGGAGGGCTCTGCCCAGGTAGAGAGATGGAGGGCTCTGACCAGGTAGAGAGATGGAGGGCTCTGCCCATGTAGAGAGAGATGGAGGGCTCTGCCCAGGTAGAGAGATGGAGGGCTTTGCCCAGGTAGAGAGACGGAGGGCTCTGACCAGGTAGAGAGACGGAGGGCTCTACCCAGTTAGAGAGACGGAGGGCTCTGCCCAGGTAGAGAGACGGAGGGCTCTGACCAGGTAGAGAGATGGAGGGCTCTGCCCAGGTAGAGAGACGGAGGGCTCTGCCCAGGTAGAGAGACGGAGGGCTCTGACCAGGTAGAGAGACGGAGGGCTCTGACCAGGTAGAGAGATGGAGGGCTGCCCAGGTAGAGAGATGGCAGTTCTTGCTGTTGCTGCCCCGTGATTTTCCCACAAGTCCTGACTATCTTGCCCATCCTATTTTTCTGTGTAACCTTGTTATTCCCAAAGCAGCAGGTCAAGCAGTATCACAGAATGCTCTCAATGAATGATTTATAAAAGAGAACCGTGATGGTTAGATCAACAATAAAAAAAGTGCAGTTTCCGTAGGAAATACAGTCTCTGTTGGCCTTTGTTAATTAAGGATCGGCGTCCAGCCAACGGGACAGTTGTAAATCATGCAGTGTGTTATGTCAAGATTGCAGATTTTAGAGAAACAACAAATGTCGGTACATATAAGTGTCTTATATTGGCTGAAAGCTTAAATTCTTGTTTATGTAACTGCACTGTCCGATTTAGAGTAGCTATTACTGAGAAAAAATGCCATGCTATTGTTTGAGGAGAGCTCCTGACAACAAAACACTTTTTTTTCACCGCGATAGGTTTGATAAATTCACCTCTGAAGGTGAAATGTGTACTTACATTCTGAAATCTTGCTCTGATTTATCATCCAAAGGGTCCCAGAGATAACATGAAGGGTCGTTTTGTTAGATAAAATTCCTTTTTTCATATCCTAAAAAGGTCCATATAGCATGCACGATCGATTTTGTATTTCCACTCGTTCGATTTCCAAAGAAAGGAATCTGTGAAAATCTCACCCTAAACGTTAGTTCAACGAGTCAAATCACGTTCGTATCTATTCCTCAGAGATCCTAGAAGGTAACAAGACTTCACTATATCATTAGGGGTGTAGTATATCCTACAGGACACCATATTTAGTCAGAGAGCGACGCCTTCATGGCACGCCGATGACGCGGGCGGTCATCACTTGAACAACTGTATCTTTGTCAAATAAGCACCAATCGGGGTCAAACAAAGCTAGCTAGATAACCAATGAGCTGGGCTTTACGGGAGTATCCAGAAACCATGTATCTGTCGTAAAATGTAGCTACTAACCTTGTACGACAGCATGTCTTTTCCTTTTGGACAAATAATTATAAGGATATTCAGAGCTATGAAGTTATAAAAACTGGTTGTTTTGCAAATGTTGAATTTATAATATGGCTACTAATACTTGGAAAACTAAATCAAAGTCCAAGTATACAGATTTGACGATATTCTTGCAGAAAAAATGTTATATGAATGCAAATGTCTCCTTCACGATTTGCCCAAATGTACCTGGGTGACTTCACACTAAATGTCATGTAGTTCACTCATACTTCAAGTTATCCATCTTAAACTTTGCACATACACTGCTGCCATCTTGTGGACACTATCGGAATTACAACCAGACTGGTGGCTATAACTATTACCTTTCTCTTGCATTTCAAAGATGGTGGTAGAAAAAGACCGGTTGGTTTTTTTTCTTTGTATTTTCTTCTACCAGATTTATTGTGTTATATTCTCCTACATTCATTTCACATTTCCATAAACTTCAAAAAGTGTTTCCTTTCAAATGGTACCAATAACATGCATATCCTTGCTTCAGGTCCTGAGCTACAGGCAGTTAGATTTGGGTATGTCATTTTAGGTGAAAATTGGGAGAAAAAAGGGGGCTATTGAAAATAGCGTCAGTACACTGATCCCAGGACAGCTTGTTGTCAATGACTAGCCCAAGGTATTTGTACTCCTCCACTATGTCAATGGGCTCACCTTTTTATCAGTGATGGTTGTGTGCATGGTAGTTCCTTCAAAAGCACAGTTCCCGCTCAGCCCAGTCAAAACTGTTCGCTGCTCTGGCACCCCAATGGTGGAACAAGCTCCCTCACGACGCCAGGACAGCGGAGTCAATCACCACCTTCCATAGACACCTGAAACCCCACCTCTTTAAGGAATACCTGGGATAGGATAAAGTAATCCTTCTAACCCCCCCCCAAAAAAAATATATAGATGTACTATTGTAAAGTGGTTGTTCCACTGGATATCATAAGGTGAATGCACCAATTTTGTAAGTTGCTCTGGATAAGAGCGTCTGCTAAATCACGTAAATGTAAATGTAAATGTAAATGTAAAAGTCAAACACCAGATCCCTTGTTTTTGATGTATTTAGATGGGATGACTCACACCAGACAGTTAAATCATTCAGAGTCGGGTCCGTGCTCCGTCTCATCCCCTTCGAGAAGACTGACCGAAAGCAGTATCGTCAGCATATTTCATCAGGTGGTTCCCTGGGAACCCGGCTCTGGCAGCTGTCTGCGCACAGTACGTATAGTACCGGTGATAGAACACTGCCCTGTGGGGTTCCACCTGATATAGTACGTATAGTACTGGTGATAGAACACTGCCCTGTGGGGTTCCACCTGATATAGTACTGGTGATAGAACACTGCCCTGTGGGGTTCCACCTGATATAGTACTGGTGATAGAACACTGCCCTGTGGGGTTCCACCTGATATAGTACTGGTGATAGAACACTGCCCTGTGGGGTTCCACCTGATATAGTACTGGTGATAGAACTCTGCCCTGTGGGGGTTCCACCTGATATAGTACGTATAGTACTGGTGATAGAACACTGCCCTGTGGGGTTCCACCTGATATAGTACTGGTGATAGAACACTGCCCTGTGGGGTTCGAACCGAAGCAGTGACCACCTCAGAGAGTGTGTTGCCAACTCGTACCTGCTGAGACCTGTCAGTTAGGAAGTTGGCGATCCATGTGATAACCGTTAAGTCTCAAGTCTCCTCTCACTCTGTCCGCGAGGACCAACGGATTGATTGTGTTATATGGAGATTAGAAATCTGTAAACATGGTATGCACATTTACTGCCCTCCAAATGCATGATAAACACATGGGGTTTTACTGCCCTCCAAATGCATGATACACACATTTACTGCCCTCCAAATGCATGATAAACACATGGGGTTTACTGCCCTCCATGGGGGTTTACTGCCCTCCATTGGGTTTACTGCCCTCCATGGGGTTTTACTGCCCTCCATGGGGTTTTACTGCCCTCCATGGGTTTTACTGCCCTCCATGGGTTTTACTGCCCTCCATGGGTTTTACTGCCCTCCATGGGTTTTACTGCCCTCCATGGGTTTTACTGCCCTCCATGGGGGTTTACTGCCCTCCATGGGTTTTACTGCCCTCCATGGGGTTTTACTGCCCTCCATGGGGTTTTACTGCCCTCCATGGGGGTTTACTGCCCTCCATGGGGGTTTACTGCCCTCCATGGGTTTTACTGCCCTCCATGGGTTTTACTGCCCTCCATGGGGGTTTACTGCCCTCCATGGGGTTTTACTGCCCTCCATGGGGGTTTACTGCCCTCCATGGGGGTTTACTGCCCTCCATGTTCACCAGATGTAGATCAAAAGGATGGCATCATCTGTCCATCTCTCTGACCGGTATGTAAATTGGAGGGGGTCAATAAGGGGGTGTTGATGATGTATGCAAATTGGAGGGGGTCAAAAAAGAGGGTGTTGATGATATATGCAAATTGAAGGGGGTCAATAACGGGGTGTTGATGATGTATGCAAATTGGAGGGGGTCAAAAAAGAGGGTGTTGATGATATATGCAAATTGAAGGGGGTCAATAACGGGGTGTTGATGATATTTGCCTTGATGATCTTTTCAAGAGATTTAATCAAGAGAGAGGTCATAGCGACAGGTCTGTAATCATTTGATGCAGACGGATGAGAGTTTTTTTTGGGACAAGGTACAACAATAGATTTGTTTTCCCATAAAGATGTAATTTCCAATGTATCCAGAGACCGCTGAAACAGAGAGCAGAAGACACCTCTCAGCTGAACAGGGTTTCAAGACACGACCACTGATGTTATCAGGCCCCGGGCTCTTTCGTGCCTCAGTGCTTTTGACTTCCTCATCGATGACAAGCGCGCTCTTGGTTGCCATGACACCCTCCTCCAGACAGACCAGGGGAGTGGGGGCGACCCCTGTTTCAAAGTGGGTGAAGAATTTGTTTAGTTCATTGGCTGTAGAGAGGCTGTGTGTGTGTGTGAGAACAGCAATATAAAGTCACAGGGATGTGTGTGAGGACAGCCTTTCCGTTCACCTTTCGTACCCCTGATGAGTCTTCAATAAAGACTTAAAGGTTGAGACTGAGTCTGCGTCTCTCACATGGGTAGGCAGACCATTCCATAAAAATGCAGCTCTATAGGAGAAAGCCCTGCCTCCAGCTGTTTGCTTAGAAATTCTAGGGACAATAAGGAGGCCTGTGTCTTGTAACCGTAGCGTACGTGTAGGTATGTACGGCAGGACCAAATCGGAAAGATAGGTAGGAGCAAGCCCATGTAATGCTTTGTAGGTTAGCAGTAAAACCTTGACATCAGCCCTTGCCTTAACAGGAAGCCAGTGTAGGGAGGCTAGCACTGGAGTAATATGATCACATTTTTTGGTTCTAGTCAGGATTCTAGCAGCCGTATTTAGCACTAACTGAAGTTTGTTTAGTGCTTTATCCGGGTAGCCGGAAAGTAGAGCACTGCAGTAGTCTAACCTAGAAGTAACAAAAGCATGGATGAATTTTTCTGCATCTTTTGTGGACAGAAAGTTTTTGATTTTTGCAATGTTACGTAGATGGAAAAAAGCTGTCCTTGAAACAGTCTTGATATGTTCTTCAAAAGAGAGATCAGGGTCCAGAGTAACGCCGAGGTCCTTCACAGTTTTATTTGAGACGACTGTACAACCATCAAGGTTAATTGTCAGATTCAACAGAAGATCTCTTTGTTTCTTGGGACCTAGAACAAGCATCTCTGTTTTGTCCGAGTTTAAAAGTAGAAAGTTTGCAGCCATCCACTTCCTTATGTCTGAAACACAGGCTTCTAGCGAGGGCAATTTTGGGGCTTCACCATGTTTCATTGAAATGTACAGCTGTGTGTCATCTGCATAGCAGTGAAATTTAACATTATGTTTTAGAATGACATCCCCAAGAGGTAAAATATATAGTGAAAACAATAGTGGTCCTGAAACGGAACCTTGAGGAACACCGAAATTTACAGTTGATTTGTCAGAGGACAAACCATTCACAGAGACAAACTGATATCTTTCCGACAGATAAGATCTAAACCAGGCCAGAACTTGTCCGTGTAGACCAATTTGGGTTTCCAATCTCTCCAAAAGAATGTGGTGATCAATGGTATCAAAAGCAGCACTAAGGTCTAGGAGCACGAGGGCAGATGCAGAGCCTCGGTCTGACGTCGTTAAAAGGTAATTTACCACCTTCACAAGTGCAGTCTCAGTGCTATGATGGGGTCTAAAACCAGACTGAAGCGTTTCGTATACATTGTTTGTCTTCAGGAAGGCAGTGAGTTGCTGCGCAACAGTTTTTTCAATTTTTTTTGAGAGGAATGGAAGATTCGATATAGGCCGATTTAGTTTTTTATATTTTCTGGGTCAAGGTTTGGCTTTTTCAAGAGAGGCTTTATTACTGCCACTTTTACTGCTCTCTATCCACATCCGGTGGATAGAGAGCCGTTTATTATGTTCAACATAGGAGGGCCAAGCACAGGAAGCAGCTCTTTCAGTAGTTTAGTTGGAATAGGGTCCAGTATGCAGCTTGAAGGTTTAGAGGCCATGATTATTTTCATCATTGTGTCAAGAGATATATTACTAAAACACTTTAGTGTCTCCCTTGATCCTAGGTCCTGGCAGAGTTGTGCAGGCTCAGGACAATGGAGCTTTGGAGGAATACGCAGATTTAAAGAGGAGTCCATAATTTGCTTTCTAATGATCATGATATTTTCCTCAAAGAAGTTCATGAATTTATTACTGCTGAAGTGAAAGCCATCCTCTCTTGGGGAATGCTGCTTTTTAGTTAGCTTTGCGACAGTATCAAAAAGAAATTTCGGATTGTTCTTATTTTCCTCAATTAAGTTGGAAAAATAGGATGATCGAGCAGCAGTGAGGGCTCTTCGATACTGCACGGTACTGTCTTTCCAAGCTAGTCGGAAGACTTCCAGTTTGGTGTGGCGCCATTTCCGTTCCAATTTTCTGGAAGCTTGCTTCAGAGCTCGTGTATTTTCTGTATACCAGGGAGCTAGTTTCTTATGACTAATGTTTTTAGTTTTTAGGGGTGCAACTGCATCTAGGGTATTGCGCAAGGTTAAATTGAGTTCCTCAGTTAGGTGGTTAACTGATTTTGTCCTCTGACGTCCTTGGGCAGGCAGAGGGAGTCTGGAAGGGCATCAAGGAATCTTTGGGTTGTCTGAGAATTTATAGCACGACTTATATATATATATATAAGATATATATATCTCTACCTTTACCACTAGTAGTATTTATACCTCTAATATCTCTACTACTACCATTACCACTAGTATCATTTATACCTCTAATATCTCTACTACCATTACCACTAGTATCATTTATACCTCTAATATCTCTACTACCATTACCACTAGTAGTATTTATACCTCTAATATCTCTACTACCATTACCACTAGTATCATTTATACCTCTAATATCTCTACTACCATTACCACTAGTAGTATTTATACTTCTAATATCTCTACTACTACCATTACCTCTAGTATCATTTATACCTCTAATATCTCTACTACCACCATTACCACTAGTAGTATTTATACCTCTAATATCTCTACTACTACCATTACCACTAGTATCATTTATTCAATGACACATTCAATTAGTTAAAACCCAATTTTAGTAGGTATTGAATTTGTTTTTTAATTAAGTAGAATGCCCTGCATACTTTCTCAGTTAATTCACTGCATCATTAAGGTGTCCAGTTTAGCTTATTTTTTAAACCTCAGTAATTGTAGTGTGTACAGTACTCTATATATTTAAACCTCAGTAATTGTAGGGTCTACAGGTCTATATATATTTAAACCTCAGTAATTGTAGTGTGTACAGTACTATATGTATTTAAACCTCAGTAATTGTAGTGTGTACAGTACTATATGTATTTAATCCTCAGTAATTGTGGCGTGTGCAGTACTCTATATATTTAAACCTCAGTAATTGTAGTGTGTGCAGTACTCTATATATTTTGGTCTAATTCCCTGAGATCTGGATCTTCTCTGGAAAATCATTATTTTAGTATTTTTGGGGTTTACTGCCAGGGCCCAGGTCTGACAGTACTGCTCTAGCAGGTCCAGACTCTGCTGTAGGCCAGGTGCTGTGGGGGTTTACTGCCAGGGCCCAGGTCTGGCAGTACTGCTCTAGCAGGTCCAGGCTCTGCTGTAGGCCAGGTGCTGTGGGGGTTTACTGCCAGGGCCCAGGTCTGGCAGTACTGCTCTAGCAGGTCCAGGCTCTGCTGTAGGCCATGTGCTGTGGGGGTTTACTGCCAGGGCCCAGGTCTGGCAGTACTGCTGTAGCAGGTCCAGGCTCTGCTGTAGGCCAGGTGCTGTGGGTGACAGCAGGCATAGGTCATCTGCGAAGAGTAGGCATTTAACCCCTGAGCTGTGGAGACTAACACCAGGGGCTGAGGATTTTTCTAGAATAGTGGCCAATTCGTTGATGTAAATATTGAAGAGTGCAGGGCTCAGATTGCATCCCTGGCGAAAGGATCCGCCCCTGGTTAAAGACTTCTGTTATTTTCTTGCCAGTTTTGATGCTTCACGTATTGCCAGTATACATTGATTTAATTATGTCATATGTTTTACCCCCTACACCACTTTCAATACCTTTGTAGAACAGTCCTGTATGCCAAATAGAATCAAATGCTTTAAGGAAGTCGATAAAGCAAGCGTATATTTTGGTATTATTTTGGTGGACATGTTTATCTATCAGGTGTGTAGGGTGTAAATATGATCAGTCGTGTGATGTTTTGGTATAAATCCAATTTGGCTTTTACTCAAGACATTGTGCTTATTAAGGAAGTTTAAAACTCTTACATGTATAATACTACAGAAAACCTTACCCAGGTTACTGTTCACACAAATGCCTCTGTAATTGTTAGGGTAAAATTTGTCTCCGTTCTTAAAGATTGGGGTTATGAGTCTTTGATTCCAGATGTCAGGGAAATAACCTTCACTCAGAATCAAATTAAACAGCTTTAATATAGCCAATTGACATTTTGCACAAGTGAATTTGAGCATCTCGTCTCTCCCTCTCCTCTCTAGAGTATCTTTCAGTATCCAACAGAATAACAGCTGTGTCACATAATTGGAATTTAAATGAATATGGATTAAAAACACTTTTGCTTAAGCAACTAATGTGTCTAAAACGACGGCTGCTGTCCTGTTACTGCCGCTCCATAACGACGGCTGCTGCCCTGTTACTGCTGCTCCATAACGACGGCTGCTGCTCCATAACGACGGCTGCTGTCCTGTTACTGCTGCTCCATAACGACGGCTGCTGCCCTGTTACTGCTGCTCCAAAACGACGGCTGCTGCCCTGTTACTGCTGCTCCATAACGACGGCTGCTGCCCTGTTACTGCTGCTCCATAACGACGGCTGCTGCCCTGTTACTGCTGCTCCATAACGACGGCTGCTGCTCCATAACAACGGCTGCTGTCCTGTTTCTGCATCTCCATAACGACGGCTGCTGCTCCATAACGACGGCTGCTGTCCTGTTACTGCTGCTCCATAACGATGGCTGCTGCACTGTTACTGCTGCTCCATAACGACGGCGGCTGCCCTGTTACTGCTGCTCCATAACGACAGCTGCTGTCCTGTTACTGCTGCTCAATAACGACGGCTGCTGCCCTGTTACTGCTGCTCCATAATGACGGCTGCTGTCCTGTTACTGCCGCTCCATAACGACGGCTGCTGCTCCATAACGACGGCTGCTGCCCTGTTACTGCTGCTCCATAACGACGGCTGCTGTCCTGTTACTGCTGCTCAGTAACGACGGCTGCTGTCCTGTTACTGCCGCTCCATAACGACGGCTGCTGTCCTGTTACTGCTGCTCCATAACGACGGCTGCTGTCCTGTTACTGCTGCTCCGTAACGACGGCTGCTGTCCTGTTACTGCCGCTCCATAACGACGGCTGCTGTCCTGTTACTGCTGCTCCATAACGACGGCTGCTGTCCTGTTACTGCTGCTCCTTAACGACGTCTGCTGTCCTGTTACTGCTGCTCCTTAACGACGGCTGCTGTCCTGTTTCTGCTGCTCCATAACGACGGCTGCTGCCCTGTTACTGCTGCTCCATAACGACGGCTGCTGCTCCGTAACGACGGCTGCTGTCCTGTTACTGCTGCTCCATAACGACGGCTGCTGTCCTGTTACTGCTGCTCCATAACGACGGCTGCTGTCCTGTTACTGCTGCTCCATAACGACGGCTGCTGTCCTGTTACTGCTGCTCCTTAACGACGGCTGCTGTCCTGTTTCTGCTGCTCCATAACGACGGCTGCTGCCCTGTTACTGCTGCTCCATAACGACGGCTGCTGCTCCGTAACGATGGCTGCTGTCCTGTTACTGCTGCTCCATAACGACGGCTGCTGTCCTGTTACTGCTGCTCCATAACGACGGCTGCTGTCCTGTTTCTGCTGCTCCATAATGACGGTTGCTGTCCTGTTTCTGCTGCTCCATAGATGAATGAAAATGATTTGTTACTCTGTTTGTTTCAGACACATAGAGAACTGGACAGGACTGCAGACACTGAGAGATGTGGACATGGAGCTGTACACTGGACTACAGAAGCTGTAAGTATTAATACAACAGGTGGCACCCTATTCCCTATATAGTGCACTACTTTAGACCAGAGCCCTATGGCAACCTATTCCCTATATATAGTGCACTACTTTAGACCAGTGCCCTATGGCACCCTATTCCCTATATAGTGCACTACTTTAGACCAGAGCCCTATGGCACCCTATTCCCTATATAGTGCACTACTTTAGACCAGTGCCCTATGGCACCCCATTCCCTATATAGTGCACTACTTTAGACCAGAGCCCTATGGCAACCTATTCCCTATATATAGTGCACTACTTTAGACCAGAGCCCTATGGCACCCTATTCCCTATATAGTGCACTACTTTAGACCAGAGCCCTATGGCACCCTATTCCCTATATAGTGCACTACTTTAGACCAGAGCCCTATGGCACCCTATTCCCTATATAGTGCACTACATTAGACCAGAGGCCTATGGAACCCTATTCCCTATATAGTGCACTACTTTTGACTTTTGAAGTTAGCAATACATCCACAGGCAGCTGTTTTAAGAAAGGCTAAGCTACGGGAATATTAGCTGCAAACGTGGAACTAGACCCAGAGAGCTTATTATGGGGACTGGTAGAGAGGGTGCTAGCCATGGGAATGTGTCCATTATGGGGACTGGTAGAGAGGGAATGTGTCCATTATGGGGACTGGTAGAGAGGGGGCTAGCCATGGGAATGTGCCCATTATGGGGACTGGTAGAGAGGGAATGTGTCCATTATGGGGACTGGTAGAGAGGGTGCTAGCCATGGGAATGTGTCCATTATGGGGACTGGTAGATAGGGGGCTAGCCATGGGAATGTGCCCATTATGGGGACTGGTAGAGAGGGACTGTGTCCATTATGGGGACTGGTAGAGAGGGAATGTGTCCATTATGGGGACTGGTAGAGAGGGTGCTAGCCATGGGAATGTGCCCATTATGGGGACTGGTAGAGAGGGAATGTGTCCATTATGGGGACTGGTAGAGAGGGTGCTAGCCATGGGAATGTGTCCATTATGGGGACTGGTAGAGAGGGACTGTGTCCATTATGGGGACTGGTAGAGAGGGAATGTGTCCATTATGGGGACTGGTAGAGAGGGTGCTAGCCATGGGAATGTGTCCATTATGGGGACTGGTAGAGAGGGGTGCTAGCCATGGGAATGTGTCCATTATGGGGACTGGTAGAGAGGGAATGTGTCCATTATGGGGACTGGTAGAGAGGGGGCTAGCCATGGGAATGTGTCCATTATGGGGACTGGTAGATAGGGGGCTAGCCATGGGAATTTGTCCATTATGGGGACTGGTAGATAGGGGGCTAGCCATGGGAATGTGTCCATTATGGGGACTGGTAGAGAGGGAATGTTTCCATTATGGGGACTGGTAGAGAGGGTGCTAGCCATGGGAATGTGCCCATTATGGGGACTGGTAGAGAGGGAATGTGTCCATTATGGGGACTGGTAGAGAGGGAATGTGTCCATTATGGGGACTGGTAGAGAGGGTGCTAGCCATGGGAATGTGTCCATTATGGGGACTGGTAGATAGGGAATGTTTCCATTATGGGGACTGGTAGAGAGGGTGCTAGCCATGGGAATGTGTCCATTATGGGGACTGGTAGAGAGGGAATGTGTCCATTATGGGGACTGGTAGAGAGGGCGCTAGCCATGGGAATGTGTCCATTATGGGGACTGGTAGATAGGGAATGTGCCCATTATGGGGACTGGTAGAGAGGGAATGTGTCCATTATGGGGACTGGTAGAGAGGGCGCTAGCCATGGGAATGTGTCCATTATGGGGACTGGTAGATAGGGGGCTAGCCATGGGAATGTGTCCATTATGGGGACTGGTAGAGAGGGTGCTAGCCATGGGAATGTGTCCATTATGGGGACTGGTAGAGAGGGAATGTGTCCATGATGGGGACTGGTAGAGAGGGAATGTGTCCATTTTGGGGACTGGTAGAGAGGGAATGTGTCCATTATGGGGACTGGTAGAGAGGGGGCTAGCCTTCTCTTCATAACCTGCGCTGTTGCTTATCACTGCTGGCCATCATGTTGACTGGCTACTGCAGAGAGAGAGACAGAGAGAGAGGGAGAGAGAGAGAGACAGAGACAGAGGGAGAGAGAGACAGAGAGAGAGAGAGAGAGACAGAGAGACAGAGACAGAGGGAGAGAGAGAGACAGAGACAGAGGGAGAGAGAGACAGAGGAGAGAGAGACAGAGAGAGAGAGAGAGAGAGAGACATACGCCATTATAAAATCAATGTACACAAACAAGTGTGTGGTTAAAATAGGCAAAAAACACACATTTCTTCCCACAGGGCCGTGGGGTGAGACAGGCCCCACCCTCTTCAACATATATAATCCATTAAGGCACTAGAACAGTCTGCAGCACCCGGCCTCACCCTACTAGAATCTGAACTCAAATGTCTACTGTTTGCTGATGATCTGGTGCTTCTGTCCCCAACCAAGGAGAGCCTACAGCAGCACCTAGATATTCTGCACAGATTCAGTCAGACCTGGGCCCTGACAGACCTGGGCCCTGACAGCCCTGGACCCTGACAGACCTGGGCCCTGACAGACCTCGGCCCTGACAGACCTCGGCCCTGACAGACCTGGGACCTGACAGACCTGGACCCTGATAGACCTGGGCCCTGACAGTAAATGTCAGTAAGACCAAAATAATGGTGTTCCAAAAAAGTTCCAGTCGCCAGGACCACAAATACAAATTCCATCTAGACACCGTTGCCCTAGAGCACACAAAAAACTATACATACCTCGGCCTAAACATCAGCAGCACCACAGGTAACTTCCACAAAGCTGTGAACGATCTGAGAGACAAGACCAGAAGAGCCTTCTACACCACCAAAAGGAACATAAAATTAGACATACCAATTAGGATCTGGCTAAAACTACTTGAATCAGTTATAGAACCCATTGCCCTTTATGGTTGTGAGGTCTGGGGTCCGTTCACCAACCAAGAATTTACAATATGGGACAAACACCAAATTGAGACTCTGCATGTAGAATTCTGCAAAAAAATCCTCAGGGTACAATGTAGAACACCAAATAATGCAGAGCATAATTAGGCCGATACCCGCTAATTATCAACATCCAGAAAAGAGCCGTTAAATTCTACAACCACCTAAAAGGAAGTGATTCCCAAACCTTCCATAACAGAGCCATCACCTACAGAGAGATGAACCTGGAGAAGAGGCCCCTAAGCAAGCTGGTCCTGGGGCTCTGTTCACAAACACAAACAGACCCCACAGAGCCCCAGGACAGCAACACAATTAGACCCAACCAAATCATGAGAAAACAAATAGAAAGTTACTTGACACATTGGAAAGAATTAACAAAAAAACTGAGCAAACCAGAATGCTATTTGGCCCTAAACAGAGAGTACACAGTGACAGAATACCTGACCACTGTGACTGACCCAAACTTAAGGAAAGCTTTGACTATGTACAGACTCAGTGAGCATAGCCTTGCTATTGAGAAAGGTTGCCGTAGGCAGACCTGGCTCTCAAGAGAAGACAGGATATGTGCAACACTGCCCACAATATGAGGTGGAAACTGAGCTGCACTTCCTAACCTCCTGCCCAAATGTATGACCATATTAGAGACACATATTTCCCTCAGATTACACAGATCAACAAAGAATTCAAAAACAAACCCAATTTTGATAAAGTCCCATATCTACTGGGTGAAATACCACAGTGTGACATCACAGCAGCAAGATGTGTGACCTGTTGCCACAAGAAAAGGGCAACCAGTGAAGAACAAACACCATTGTAAATATAAACCCATATTATGTTTATTTATTTCCCCTTTTGTACATTAACCATTTGTACATTGTTACAACACTGTATATACACTGCGTGCAAATGAGTATTCTGATCTTATTATTGTTTCTATTCACATTTTCGAACTCCAAACCATATAAACTTGAATGCTTATTGGATTTAATCATTTTCAGGTGATATGTATTTGTGTAATGAGGGAGGGTTTGGCGAAAGTGAATAACACCTTATATCAAGGTGTGCATAATTATTAGGCAGCCTCATTACCTCAGGTAAAATGGGCCAAAAAAGAGATTTAACTGACACGGAATAGCCAAAAATGTAAAATGCCTTTCAGACGGATGCGACACTCTTTAAATAGCTAAACTATTGAGGTGTGACCACCCTGACAATCAAATGTTTTGTTGCGAATAGTCAACTGGGGCACAAAAAAACGCATGGGGAACAAAAAGGCGCAAATTAACTGCAAAAGACTTGAGAATAATTAAACGTCTAACTACCAGGAACCCATTATCCTCCAGCTCCACCGTATTCCAGAACTGCAACCTACCTGGAGTGTTCAGAAGTACAAGGTGTCAAGTGTTCAGAGACATGGCCAAGGTCAAGAAGACTGAAACAAGACCACCACTGAATAAGATTCACAAGTTGAAGCGTCAAGATTGGGCAAAGAAATACCTTGAAGACAGATTTTTCAAAGGTTTTATGGACAGATGAAATTAAAGTGACTCTTGATGGACCAAATGGATGGGGCCGTGGCTGGATCAGTAATGGACACAGGGCACCACTGAGTCAGGTGCCAGCAAGGTGAAGGAGGGGTACTGGTATGGACTGCTATCATTGAGGATGAGGTAGGTGGACCTTTTCGGGTTGAAGATGGACTGAAACTCAACTCCCAAACCTACTGCCAGTTTCTGGAAGATTCTTTCATCAAACAGTGGTACAGGAAGAAGTCCTCAGCATTCTAGAAGACCATGATCTTTATGCAGGACAATGCTCCATCACATGAATCCAAGTAGCATGGCTAGTCAGCAAGGGCCTCAAAGATGCCTGAATAATGACCTGGCCCCCTTCCTCACCTGACTTAAA
Organism: Salmo trutta; assembly: GCF_901001165.1. Lineage (NCBI taxonomy): Eukaryota > Metazoa > Chordata > Actinopteri > Salmoniformes > Salmonidae > Salmo > Salmo trutta. Next base: position 23,877 of record NW_021823299.1, on the reverse strand, counting down.
TCCTATTGAGAACTTGTGGGCCCTTCTCAAACGTGAGATTTACAGTGAGGGAAGACAATACACCTTTTTTGAACAGCATTTGGGAGGCTGTGGTTGCTGCTTCAGCGAAAATTGATCGTGAACAGATCGAGAAACTGACAGACTCCATGGATGGAAGGCTCATGGCAGTTATTGAAAATAAGGGTGGCTATATTGGTCACTGAATATTTTTGAAAGGCCAAAAATGTTATATAATTGTCATTTTGTGTTACTTATCTGTTACACTTACTCCAAAAATTGAGAATAAACAAGTGAGTTGAGAGAAATTATTTTTGTAATTTAGTTGCCTAATAATTCTGCACACTAATAGTTGCCTAATAATTGTGCACACTTATATATTTCCCTGAGAAAGACAAAACTCACTTTTCCATTGTTAAACATTCAGGTTTGAGGTTCAATAACATTTTGGATTGACTGAGAGCATTGTGTTTGTTCAACAATACAATTAATCCCGAGGAATACAATTTGCCTAATAATTGTGCACTCAGTGTATATACACATAATATGACATTTGTAATGTCTTTATTCTTTTGAAACTTCTGTATGTGTAATGTTTACTGTTCATTTTTTATTGTTTATTTCACTTTTGTATATTATCTACCTCACTTGCTTTGGCAATGTTAACATATGTTTCCCATGTCAATAAAACCCTTACATTGAGAGAGAGAGAGAGACAGAGAGAGAGCGACAGAGAGAGAGACAGAGTATAAATAAGCGTGGTGACCAAGGCCATGGGCGCCTGTTCATTCTCTCTGTGGTGACAAGGCCATGGGCGCCTGTTCATTCTCTCTGTGGTGACCAAGGCTATGGGCGCCTGTTCATTCTCTCTGTGGTGACCAAGGCTATGGGCGCCTGTTCGTTCTCTCTGTGGTGACCAAGGCCATGGGCGCCTGTTCTCTCTGTGGTGACCAAGGCCATGGGCGCCTGTTCATTCTCTCTGTGGTGACCAAGGCCGTGGGCGCCTGTTCATTCTCTCTGTGGTGACCAAGGCCATGGGCGCCTGTTCATTCTCTCTGTGGTGACAAGGTGTTACGAATCCCTTTTGGCCCTGCAGTCTAGGGGGGGATGGAAACGAGACCCGTAACATAACTCATGCAAATTATAACAGTGAAAAGGAACAGTGAGAACAAAAACCACAGACAACTGAACTCTACCGTCAATCACTCAGGGTTTATTATAAACACACGGTAAAGGGGGGCGGGAAGAGGGGCTGAGCTGGACCCAAGGAAAGAAACAATAAATCCAAAGACAGCCCTAAGCTAGACTAGCCTGCCTCAAGAACAGCTAGCTAACTAACCAAAAATACAGAGGGTGGTCCGCCCAGTTCTAACTAGGGTGTTTAGACAAAGTATTCCCACGGGTAATGTATGCCCATTGGCGGCTTGTCTTGTTACCCCCTTTTCCCACCATCAAACATGCACCACAACAATACAATACTCACAGGATACCGGACAAAGTGACATGTAGGTGCAAAAACAAAAGAGAGATCAATCCAGAGAGAGAGATGGGAACACAGACAGACAGAGAGATGGGGACACAGAGAGATTGAATGACAGAGAGATTGAGCTCTAGAGAAAATAACTGACTGGGGTTTTAAACCAAGGGAAAGGGATGTGATTGGGTAAGGTAAAAGGAGCAGGTGTCTTCTGATTACTGACTGATTGATGACTGATTGGTGACTGATTGGTGACTGATTGATGACTGATTGATGACTGATTGGTGACTGATTGGTGACTGATTGATGACTGATTGGTGACTGATTGGTGACTGATTGGTGACTGATTGGTGACTGATTGGTGACTGATTGATGACTGATTGGTGACTGATTGGTGACTGATTGGTGACTGATTGATGACTGATTGGTGACTAATTGGGGAGTGATGATTGCTACCTGTGAGGAGGAGAAGAGAGAAAAGAAACACACACACAGCATACACACACAGCATACACACACAGCATACACACACAGCATACACACACAGCATACACACACAGCATACACACACAGCATACACACACAAAAGAAACACACACTCAGGATACACACTCAGGATACCTGTAACCGTAACTCAAGGCCATGGGCGCCTGTTCATTCTCTCTGTGGTGACAACATGGGCGCCTGTTCATTCTCTCTGTGGTGACCACATGGGCGCCTGTTCATTCTCTCTGTGGTGACCAAGGTCATGGGCGCCTGTTCATTCTCTCTGTGGTGACCAAGGCCATGGGCGCCTGTTCATTCTCTCTGTGGTGACAACATGGGCGCCTGTTCATTCTCTCTGTGGTGACAACATGGGCGCCTGTTCATTCTCTCTGTGGTGACAACATGGGCGCCTGTTCATTCTCTCTGTGGTGACAACATGGGCGCCTGTTCATTCTCTCTGTGGTGACCAAGGCCGTGGGCGCCTGTTCATTCTCTCTGTGGTGACCACATGGGTGCCTGTTCATTCTCTCTGTGGTGACAACATGGGCACCTGTTCATTCTCTCTGTGGTGACAACATGGGCGCCTGTTCATTCTCTCTGTGGTGACAACATGGGCGCCTGTTCATTCTCTCTGTGGTGACCAAGGCCATGGGCGCCTGTTCATTCTCTCTGTGGTGACCACATGGGTGCCTGTTCATTCTCTCTGTGGTGACAACATGGGCGCCTGTTCATTCTCTCTGTGGTGACAACATGGGCGCCTGTTCATTCTCTCTGTGGTGACAACATGGGCGCCTGTTCATTCTCTCTGTGGTGACAACATGGGCGCCTGTTCATTCTCTCTGTGGTGACCAAGGCCATGGGCACCTGTTCATTCTCTCTGTGGTGACCAAGGCCGTGGGCGCCTGTTCATTCTCTCTGTGGTGACCAAGGCCGTGGGCGCCTGTTCATTCTCTCTGTGGTGACCAAGGCCGTGGGCGCCTGTTCATTCTCTCTGTGGTGACCAAGGCCATGGGCGCCTGTTCATTCTCTCTGTGGTGACAACATGGGCGCCTGTTCATTCTCTCTGTGGTGACCACATGGGCGCCTGTTCATTCTCTCTGTGGTGACCACATGGGCGCCTGTTCATTCTCTCTGTGGTGACCAAGGCCATGGGCGCCTGTTCATTCTCTCTGTGGTGACCAAGGCCGTGGGCGCCTTTTCATTCTCTCTGTGGTGACCACATGGGCGCCTGTTCATTCTCTCTGTGGTGACCAAGGCCATGGGCGCCTGTTCATTCTCTCTGTGGTGACCAAGGCCGTGGGCGCCTGTTCATTCTCTCTGTGGTGACCAAGGCCGTGGGCGCCTGTTCATTCTCTCTGTGGTGACCAAGGCCGTGGGCGCCTGTTCATTCTCTCTGTGGTGACCAAGGCCGTGGGCGCCTGTTCATTCTCTCTGTGGTGACAACATGGGCGCCTGTTCATTCTCTCTGTGGTGACCACATGGGTGCCTGTTCATTCTCTCTGTGGTGACAACATGGGCGCCTGTTCATTCTCTCTGTGGTGACAACATGGGCGCCTGTTCATTCTCTCTGTGGTGACCACATGGGCACCTGTTCATTCTCTCTGTGGTGACAACATGGGCGCCTGTTCATTCTCTCTGTGGTGACCAAGGCCGTGGGCGCCTGTTCATTATCTCTGTGGTGACCACATGGGCGCCTGTTCTCTCTGTGGTGACAACATGGGCGCCTTTTCATTCTCTCTGTGGTGACAACATGGGCGCCTGTTCATTCTCTCTGTGGTGACCAAGGCCATGGGCGCCTGTTCATTCTCTCTGTGGTGACCACATGGGTGCCTGTTCATTCTCTCTGTGGTGACAACATGGGCGCCTGTTCATTCTCTCTGTGGTGACAACATGGGCGCCTGTTCATTCTCTCTGTGGTTACAACATGGGCGCCTGTTCATTCTCTCTGTGGTGACCAAGGACATGGGCGCCTGTTCATTCTCTCTGTGGTGACAACATGGGCGCCTGTTCATTCTCTCTGTGGTGACCAAGGCCATGGGCGCCTGTTCATTCTCTCTGTGGTGACAACATGGGCGCCTGTTCATTCTCTCTGTGGTGACAACATGGGCGCCTGTTCATTCTCTCTGTGGTCACAACATGGGCGCCTGTTCATTCTCTCTGTGGTGACCAAGGCCATGGGCGCCTGTTCATTCTCTCTGTGTTGACCACATGGGCGCCTGTTCTCTCTGTGGTGACAACATGGGCGCCTGTTCATTCTCTCTGTGGTGACAACATGGGCGCCTGTTCATTCTCTCTGTGGTGACCAAGGCCATGGGCGCCTGTTCATTCTCTCTGTGGTGACCACATGGGCGCCTGTTCTCTCTGTGGTGACAACATGGGCGCCTGTTCATTCTCTCTGTGGTGACAACATGGGCGCCTGTTCATTCTCTCTGTGGTGACCAAGGCCATGGGTGCCTGTTCATTCTCTCTGTGGTGACCACATGGGCGCCTGTTCTCTCTGTGGTGACAACATGGGCGCCTGTTCATTCTCTCTGTGGTGACAACATGGGCGCCTGTTCATTCTCTCTGTGGTGACCAAGGCCATGGACGCCTGTTCTCTCTGTGGTGACCAAGGCCATGGGCGCCTGTTCTCTCTGTGGTGACCAAGGCCATGTGCACCTGTTCTCTCTGTGGTGACCAAGGCCATGGGCGCCTGTTCATTCTCTCTGTGGTGACCAAGGCCGTGGGCGCCTGTTCATTCTCTCTGTGGTGACCAAGGCCATGGGCGCCTGTTCATTCTCTCTGTGGTGACCATTGCCATGGGCCCCTGTTCATTCTCTCTGTGGTGACCAAGGCCATGGGCGCCTGTTCATTCTCTCTGTGGTGACCAAGGCCATGGGCGCCTGTTCATTCTCTCTGTGGTGACCAAGGACCATCGACGAGTTACTATATTGTAACAAATCATTATTTGACCATTGAAATCAAAATCAAATCAAACTTTGTCACATGCGCCGAATACAACAAGTGTAGACCGTACTTACAAGCCCTTAACCAACAGTGCAGTTCAAGAAGAGTTAAGAAATATTTACCAAATAAACTAAAGTAGAAAATAATAAAAAGTAACACAATAAAACAACAATAACGAGGCTATATACAGGGTATTACGGTACAGAGTCAATGTGGAGGCTATATACAGGGTATTACGGTACAGAGTCAATGTGGAGGCTATATACAGGGTATTACGGTACAGAGTCAATGTGGAGGCTATATACAGGGGGTACCGGTACAGAGTCAATGTGGAGGCTATATACAGGGGGTACCGGTACAGAGTCAATGTGGAGGCTATATACAGGGGGTACCGGTACAGAGTCAATGTGGAGACTATATACAGGGGGTACCGGTACAGAGTCAATGTGGAGGCTATATACAGGGTATTACGGTACAGAGTCAATGTGGAGGCTATATACAGGGTATTACGGTATAGAGTCAATGTGGAGGCTATATACAGGGTATTACGGTACAGAGTCAATGTGGAGGCTATATACAGGGTATTACGGTATAGAGTCAATGTGGAGGCTATATACAGGGTATTACGGTATAGAGTCAATGTGGAGGCTATATACAGGGTATTACGGTATAGAGTCAATGTGGAGGCTATATACAAGGGGTACCGGTACAGAGTCAATGTGGAGGCTATATACAGGGGGGTACCGGTACAGAGTCAATGTGGAGGCTATATACAGGGTATTACGGTATAGAGTCAATGTGGAGGCTATATACAGGGTATTACGGTACAGAGTCAATGTGGAGGCTATATACAGGGGGGTACCGGTACAGAGTCAATGTGGAGGCTATATACAGGGGGGGTACCGGTACAGAGTCAATGTGGAGGCTATATACAGGGTGTTACGGTACAGAGTCAATGTGGAGGCTATATACAGGGGGGTACCGGTACAGAGTCAATGTGGAGGCTATATACAGGGGGTACCGGTACAGAGTCAATGTGGAGGCTATATACAGGGTGTTACGGTACAGAGTCAATGTGGAGGCTATATACAGGGGTTACCGGTACAGAGTCAATGTGGAGGCTATATACAGGGTGTTACGGTACAGAGTCAATGTGGAGGCTATATACAGGGGGTACCGGCACAGAGTCAATGTGGAGGCTATATACAGGGTGTTACGGTACAGAGTCAATGTGGAGGCTATATACAGGGGGGTACCGGCACAGAGTCAATGTGGAGGCTATATACAGGGGGGTACCGGTACAGAGTCAATGTGGAGGCTATATACAGGGTGTACCGGTACAGAGTCAATGTGGAGGCTATATACAGGGTATTAGGGTATAGAGTCAATGTGGAGGCTATATACAGGGGGTACCGGCACAGAGTCAATGTGGAGGCTATATACAGGGGGGTACCGGCACAGAGTCAATGTGGAGGCTATATACAGGGGGTACCGGCACAGAGTCAATGTGGAGGCTATATACAGGGGGGTACCGGCACAGAGTCAATGTGGAGGCTATATACAGGGGGATACCGGCACAGAGTCAATGTGGAGGCTATATACAGGGGGTACCGGTACAGAGTCAATGTGGAGGCTATATACAGGGGGGTACCGGTACAGAGTCAATGTGGAGGCTATATACAGGGGGTACCGGTACAGAGTCAATGTGGAGGCTATATACAAGGTGTACCGGTACAGAGTCAATGTGGAGGCTATATACAGGGGGGTACCGGCACAGAGTCAATGTGGAGGCTATATACAGGGGGGTACCGGCACAGAGTCAATGTGGAGGCAATATACAGGGGGTACCGGTACAGAGTCAATGTGGAGGCTATATACAGGGGGGTACCGGCACAGAGTCAATGTGGAGGCTGTATACAGGGGGTACCGGTACAGAGTCAATGTGGAGGCTATATACAGGGGGTACCGGTACAGAGTCAATGTGGAGGCTATATACAGGTGGGTACCGGCACAGAGTCAATGTGGAGGCTATATACAGGGGGGTACCGGTACAGAGTCAATGTGGGAGGCTATATACAGGGGGTACCGGCACAGAGTCATGTGGGCTATATACAGGGGTACCGGTACAGAGTCAATGTGAGGCTATATACAGGGGTACCGGTACAGAGTCAATGTGGAGACTATATACAGGGGGTACCGGTACAGAGTCAATGTGGAGCTATATACAGGGGGGTACCGGCACAGAGTCAATGTGGGAGGCTATATACAGGGGGTAACCCGGCATCAGAGTCAATGTGGAGGGCTATATACAAGGGGGTACCGGCAGCAGAGTCAATGTGGAGGCTATATACAAGGTGGGGTACCGGCACAGAGTCAATGTGGAGGCTAATATATCAGGGGGGTACCGGCACAGAGGTCAATGTGGAGGCTATATACAGGGGGGTACCGGCACAGAGTCAATGTGGAGGCTATATACATGGGGGTACCGGTACAGAGTCAATGTGGAGGCTATATACAGGGGGGTACCGGCACAGAGTCAATGTGGAGGCTATATACAGGGGGTACCGGTACAGAGTCAATGTGGAGGCTATATACAGGGGGGTACCGGCACAGAGTCAATGTGGAGGCTATATACAGGGGGTACCGGTACAGAGTCAATGTGGAGGCTATATACAGGGTGTTACGGTACAGAGTCAATGTGGAGGCTATATACAGGGGTACCGGTACAGAGTCAATGTGGAGGCTATATACAGGGGGTACCGGTACAGAGTCAATGTGGAGGCTATATACAGGGGGTACCGGTACAGAGTCAATGTGGAGGGCTATATACAGGGGGTACCGGTACAGAGTCAATGTGGAGGCTATATACAGGGGGGGTACCGGTACAGAGTCAATGTGGAGGCTATATACAGGGGGTACCGGTACAGAGTCAATGTGGAGGCTATATACAGGGGGTACCGGTACAGAGTCAATGTGGAGGCTATATACAGGGGTACCGGTACAGAGTCAATGTGGAGGCTATATACAGTGTACCGGTACAGAGTCAATGTGGAGGCTATATACAGGGGGTACCGGCACAGAGTCAATGTGGAGGCTATATACAGGGGGTACCGGCACAGAGTCAATGTGGAGGCTATATACAGGGGGTACCGGTACAGAGTCAATGTGGAGCTATATACAGGGGGTACCGGCACAGAGTCAATGTGGAGGCTATATACAGGGGGTACCGTACAGATCATGTGGAGGCTATATACAGGGGGTACCGGTACCCGAGTCAATGTGGAGGCTATCTACATGGGGTACCGGCACAGAGTCAATGTGAGGCTATATACAGGGGGTACCGTACAGAGTCAATGTGGAGCTATATAACAGGGGGGTACCGGCACAGAGTCAATGTGGAGGCTATATACAGGGGGTACCGGTACAGAGTCAATGTGGAGGCTATATACAGGGTGTTACGGTACAGAGTCAATGTGGAGGCTATATACAGGGGGTACCGGTACAGAGTCAATGTGGAGGCTATATACAGGGGGTACCGGTACAGAGTCAATGTGGAGGCTATATACAGGGGTACCGGTACAGAGTCAATGTGGAGGCCTATATACAGGGGGTACCGGTACAGAGTCAATGTGGAGGCTATATACAGGGGGTACCGGTACAGAGCCAATGTGGAGGCTATATACAGGGGGTACCGGTACAGAGTCCAATGTGGAGGCTATATACAGGGGGTACCGGTACAGAGTCAATGTGGAGGCTATATACAGGGGGTACCGGTACAGAGTCAATGTGGAGGCTATATACAGGGGGGTACCGGTACAGAGTCAATGTGGAGGCTATATACAGGGGGGTACCGGCACAGAGTCAATGTGGAGGCTATATACAGGGGGGTACCGGTACAGAGTCAATGTGGAGGCTATATACAGGGGGTTACCGTACAGAGTCCAATGTGGAGGCTATATACAGGGGGTTACCGGCACAGAGTCAATGTGGAGGCTTATATACAGGGGGTACCGGTACAGAGTCAATGTGGAGGAGGCTATATACAGGGGGTACCGGTACCCGAGTCAATGTGGAGGCTATATACAGGGGGGGTACCAGGCAACAGAGTCAATGTGGAGGCTATATACAGGGGGGTACCGGCACAGAGTCAATGTGGAGGCTATATACAGGGGGGTACCGGCACAGAGTCAATGTGGAGGCTATATACAGGGGGTACCGGTACAGAGTCAATGTGGGGGGGCTATATACAGGGGGTACCGTACAGAGTCAATGTGGAGGCTATATACAGGGGGTACCGGTACAGAGTCAATGTGGAGGCTATATACAGGGGGTACCGGTACAGAGTCAATGTGGAGACTATATACAGGGGGTACCGGTACAGAGTCAATGTGGAGGCTATATACAGGGGGGTACCGGCACAGAGTCAATGTGGAGGCTATATACAGGGGGGTACCGGCACAGAGTCAATGTGGAGGCTATATACAGGGGGTACCGGCACAGAGTCAATGTGGAGGCTATATACAGGGGGGTACCGGCACAGAGTCAATGTGGAGGCTATATACAGGGGGGTACCGGCACAGAGTCAATGTGGAGGCTATATACAGGGGGTACCGGTACAGAGTCAATGTGGAGGCTATATACAGGGGGTACCGGTACAGAGTCAATGTGGAGGCTATATACAGGGGGTACCGGTACAGAGTCAATGTGGAGGCTATATACAGGGTGTTACGGTACAGAGTCAATGTGGAGGCTATATACAGGGTGTTACGGTACAGAGTCAATGTGGAGACTATATACAGGGTGTACCGGTACAGAGTCAATGTGGAGGCTATATACAGGGTGTTACGGTACAGAGTCAATGTGGAGGCTATATACAGGGGGTACCGGTACAGAGTCAATGTGGAGGCTATATACAGGGGGTACCGGTACAGAGTCAATGTGGAGGCTATATACAGGGGGTACGGGTACAGAGTCAATGTGGAGGCTATATACAGGGGTACCGGTACAGAGTCAATGTGGAGGCTATATACAGGGTGTTACGGTACAGAGTCAATGTGGAGGCTATATACAGGGGGTACCGGTACAGAGTCAATGTGGAGGCTATATACAGGGGGTACCGGTACAGAGTCAATGTGGAGGCTATATACAGGGGGTACCGGTACAGAGTCAATGTGGAGGCTATATACAGGGGGTTACGGTACAGAGTCAATGTGGAGGCTATATACAGGGTGTTACTGATTAAAACATGACCAAGCTGTCTGTGTGTTCTGTTATAATATCCACCTGGCACAGCCAGAAGAGGACTGGCCCCTCCTCATAGCCTGGTTCCTCTCTAGGTTTCTTCCTAGGTTCTGGCCTTTCTAGGGAGTTTTTCCTAGCCACCGTGCTTCTACACCTGCATTGCTTGCTGTTTGGGGGTTTTAGGCTGGGTTTCTGTACAGCACTTTGAGACATCAGCTGATGTAAGAAGGGCTTTATAAATACATTTGATTTGATGTGTCTTTCAGAACCGTTATGAACTGCAGTCTACACTCCATCCAGGCCCGAGCTTTCTCCCAGAACCCTCATCTACGATACATGTGAGTCTATAAATATGACCTGAACTTTGACATTAGACAGAACTTCCTGTTGGACCAGAGGGGGGCATGGCGACAGGCTATAATATAGAGTTCAGGCTGAATGTCAGGACCAGAGGGGGGCATGGCGAATGTCTGTCTCTGGGTTGGTAGAGAGGCTTCTATGGCACCTACTGTCTCGTATATTGTTGAGTCAGTTGTCTCATAACTATATATGAGACAACTGACTCAACTATATATGAGACAACTGACTCAACTATATATGAGACAACTGACTCAACTATATACGAGACTATATATGAGACAACTGACTCAACTATATATGAGACTATATATGAGACAACTGACTCTCCTATATACGAGACTATATATGAGACAACTGACTCAACTATATATGAGACAACTGACTCAACTATATATGAGACAACTGACTCAACTATATATGAGACAACTGACCCAACTATATACGAGACAATTGACTCAACTATATATGAGACTATATATGAGACAACTGACTCAACTATATATGAGACTATATACGAGACAACTGACTCAACTATATATGAGACAACTGACTCAACTATATATGAGACTATATATGAGACAACTGACTCACCTATATACGAGACTATATATGAGACAACTGACTCGACTATATATGAGACAACTGACTCAACTATATATGAGACAACTGACTCAACTATATATGAGACAACTGACTCAACTATATACGAGACAACTGACTCAACTATATATGAGACTATATATGAGACAACTGACTCAACTATATATGAGACTATATACGAGACAACTGACTCAACTATATATGAGACAACTGACTCACCTATATATGAGACAACTGACTCAACTATATATGAGACTATATATGAGACAACTGACTCAACTATATATGAGACAACTGACTCACATAGCTATGAGACAACTGACTCACCTATATATGAGACTATATATGAGACAACTGACTCAACTATATATGAGACAACTGACTCACCTATACATGAGACAACTGACTCAACTATATATGAGACTATATATGAGACAACTGACTCAACTATATATGAGACTATATATGAGACAACTGACTCACCTGTATATGAGACAACTGACTCAACTATATATGAGACAACTGACTCAACTATATATGAGACTATATATGAGACTATATATGAGACAACTGACTCAACTATATATGAGACTATATATGAGACTACTGACTCGACTATATATGAGACAACTGACTCAACTATATATGAGACAACTGACTCAACTATATACGAGACAACTGACTCAACTATATATATGACTATATATGAGACAACTGACTCAACTATATAAGAGACTATATACGAGACAACTGACTCAACTATATATGAGACAACTGACTCAACTATATATGAGACTATATATGAGACAACTGACTCACCTATATACGAGACTATATATGAGACAACTGACTCGACTATATATGAGACAACTGACTCAACTATATATGAGACAACTGACTCAACTATATATGAGACAACTGACTTGCCTATATATGAGACAACTGACTCAACTATATATGAGACTATATATGAGACAACTGACTCAATTATATATGAGACAACTGACTCACATAGCTATGAGACAACTGACTCACCTATATATGAGACTATATATGAGACAACTGACTCAACTATATATGAGACAACTGACTCACCTATACATGAGACAACTGACTCAACTATATATGAGACTATATATGAGACAACTGACTCAACTATATATGAGACTATATATGAGACAACTGACTCACCTGTATATGAGACAACTGACTCAACTATACATGAGACAACTGACTCACCTATATATGAGACTATATATGAGACAACTGACACACCTATATATGAGACAACTGACTCAACTATATATGAGACAACTGACTCAACTATATATGAGACTATATATGAGACTATATATGAGACTATATATGAGACAACTGACTCAACTATATATGAGACTATATATGAGACTACTGACTCGACTATATATGAGACAACTGACTCAACTATATATGAGACAACTGACTCAACTATATACGAGACAACAAACTCAACAATATATGAGACTATATATGAGACAACTGACTCAACTATATATGAGACTATATATGAGACAACTGACTCACCTATATATGAGACTATATATGAGACAACTGACTCAACTATATATGAGACTATATATGAGACGACTGACTCGACTATATATGAGACAACTGACTCAACTATATATGAGACTATATATGAGACAACTGACTCACCTATATATGAGACAACTGACTCAACTATATTTGAGACTATATATGAGACAACTGACTCACCTATATATGAGACTATATATGAGACAACTGACTCAACTATATATGAGACAACTGACTCAACTATATATGAGACAACTGACTCACCTATACATGAGACAACTGACTCAACTATATATGAGACTATATATGTGACAACTGACTCACCTATATATGAGACTATATATGAGACAACTGACTCAACTATATATGAGACAACTGACTCACCTATACATGAGACAACTGACTCAACTATATATGAGACTATATATGAGACAACTGACTCAACTATATATGAGACTATATATGAGAAAACTGACTCACCTGTATATGAGACAACTGACTCAACTATACATGAGACAACTGACTCACCTATATATGAGACTATATATGAGACAACTGACTCACCTATATATGAGACTGTATATGAGACTACTGACTCGACTATATATGAGACAACTGACTCAACTATATATGAGACAACTGACTCAACTATATACGAGACAACTGACTCAACTATATATATGACTATATATGAGACAACTGACTCAACTATATATGAGACTATATATGAGACAACTGACTCACCTATATATGAGACTACTGACTCGACTATATATGAGACAACTGACTCAACTATATATGAGACAACTGACTCAACTATATATGAGACAACTGACTCAACTATATACGAGACAACTGACAAAACTATATATGAGACTATATATGAGACAACTGACTCAACTATATATGAGACTATATATGAGACAACTGACTCACCTATATATGAGACAACTGACTCAACTATATATGAGACTATATATGAGACAACTGACTCACCTATATATGAGACTATATATGAGACAACTTACTCAACTATATATGAGACAACTGACTCACCTATATATGAGACTATATATGAGACAACTTACTCAACTATATATGAGACTATATACGAGACAACTGACTCAACTATATATGAGACTATATATGAGACAACTGACTCAACTATATATGAGACTATATGTGAGACAACTGACTCAACTATATATGAGACTATATATGAGACAACTGACTCACCTATATATGAGACAACTGACTCAACTATATATGAGACTATATATGAGACAACTTACTCAACTATATATGAGACAACTGACTCACCTATATATGAGACTATATATGAGACAACTTACTCAACTATATATGAGACTATATACGAGACAACTGACTCAAATATATATGAGACTATATATGAGACAACTGACTCAACTATATATGAGACTATATGTGAGACAACTGACTCAACTATATATGAGACTATATATGAGACAACTGACTCAACTATATATGAGACTATATATGAGACAACTGACTCAACTATATATGAGACAACTGACTCAACTCTACATGAGACTATATGTGAGACAACTGACTCAACTATATATTAGACTATATATGAGACAACTGACTCAACTATATATGAGACAACTGACTCACCTATACATGAGACAACTGACTCAACTATATATGAGACTATATATGAGACAACTGACTCACCTATATATGAGACTATATATGAGACAACTGACTCAACTATATATGAGACAACTGACTCACCTATATATGAGACTATATATGAGACAACTGACTCGACTATATATGAGACTATATATGAGACAACTGACTCAACTATATATGAGACTATATATGAGACAACTGACTCACCTATATATGAGACTATATATGAGACAACTGACTCAACTATATATGAGACAACTGACTCACCTATACATGAGACAACTGACTCAACTATATATGAGACTATATATGAGACAACTGACTCACCTATATATGAGACTATATATGAGACAACTGACTCAACTATATATGAGACAACTGACTCAACTATACATGAGACAACTGACTCAACTATATATGAGACTATATATGAGACAACTGACTCGACTATATATGAGACAACTGACTCAACTATATATGAGACTATATATGAGACAACTGACTCAACTATATATGAGACTATATATGAGACAACTGACTCACCTATATATGAGACTATATATGAGACAACTGACTCAACTATATATGAGACAACTGACTCAACTATATATGAGACAACTGACTCACCTATATATGAGACTATATATGAGACAACTGACTCGACTATATATGAGACTATATAGGAGACAACTGACTCAACTATACATGAGACAACTGACTCACCTATATATGAGACAACTGATTCACCTATATATGAGACAACTGACTCACCTATATATGAGACTATATATGAGGGCTGACACTCTGTGTTCACACTGCCAGGGAGCTCCAATCCCTCCCCCTCCTTTCCTGCCTCCTTACCCCCCCCCCCTCCCCACTCCCCCAGCCTCCCCACTCCCCCAGCCTCCCTCTTAGACAGCATCACAAAAGGCACCCTATTCCCTATTGCCATTGGCCCTGGTCAAAAGTAGTGCACTAGGTAGGGAATAGGGTGTCATTTGGGATGCCGACTAGCCTGGCGCTGATAGACAGTTGTCTAGTACAGGGCTGACACTCTGTGTACACAAGTGGCAGAGATGTCCAACATCGACCTGTCAATCACCACAACCCCAGAAACCCTTGATCTGTTTGGACAAGTGGAGAAGGGGGGTTTTCACAGCAGAGCAGATTGGGTCTGGACTGGACATATTCTCTTCACGCCTCTCCTCTGGCTGTTCCTATCGCCACTGGAGTCCTGCTCTCACTCTGTGATATTGTCCGAGGACTTGAGATCACTGGAACAGAGACGGAGGGAGAGATGCAGAGAGAGGGACATAGGGGGTGGGAGGGAGAGACGTGAAGAGGTAGACAAGGAGGGAAGGAGAGACAGGGGAAGGAAGAGGTAGGGAGGGACGGAGGGAGAGAGGGGAAGAGAGGGACGGAGGGAGAGGTGAAGAGAGCGATGAGGGAGAGAGGGGAAGAGAGGGATGGAGGGAGAGAGGGGAAGAGCGATGCGGGAGAGAGGGACAGGGAGAGGAAGAAGGAGGGAAGAGCGATGAGGGAGAGAGGGACAGGGAGAGGAAGAAGGAGGGAAGAGCGATGAGGGAGAGAGGGACAGGGAGAAGGAGGGAAGAAGGGAAATAGAGGAGAGAGGGAGTGAGAGATATGGAGAGACAGAGCGAGTGAGCGAGAGAGAGAGAGTGAGTGAGACACAGACAGACAGAGAGAGACAGAGAGAGAGAGCAACAGAGCAAAGGAGAGCGAGAGAGAGAAACTATCAGGAATCAAGGTCAGACTGTGTGAAGTAACAATGTGTATTATAACCACAG
This sequence comes from Salmo trutta, assembly GCF_901001165.1. Taxonomy (NCBI): domain Eukaryota; kingdom Metazoa; phylum Chordata; class Actinopteri; order Salmoniformes; family Salmonidae; genus Salmo; species Salmo trutta. The sequence goes on along the minus strand of NW_021823299.1, from coordinate 7,710 downwards.
GGGCAGGCAGGGCTGGATAATCCAGAGCAGAGGCCAAGGTACAGGACAGGGTCAGAGACAAGCAGTGGTTAGGTGGACTGGTACAGGGCCAGGACAGGCTCAGGGTCAGAGACAAGCGGTGGTTAGGTGGACTGGTACAGGGCCAGGACAGGCTCAGGGTCAGAGACAAGAGGTGGTTAGGTGGACTGGTACAGGGCCAGGACAGGCTCAGGGTCAGAGACAAGCAGTGGTTAGGTGGACTGGTACAGGGCCAGGACAGGCTCAGGGTCAGAGACAAGCAGTGGTTAGGTGGACTGGTACAGGGCCAGGACAGGCTCAGGGTCAGAGACAAGCAGTGGTTAGGTGGACTGGTACAGGGCCAGGACAGGCTCAGGGTCAGAGACAAGCAGTGGTTAGGTGGACTGGTACAGGGCCAGGACAGGCTCAGGGTCAGAGACAAGCAGTGGTTAGGTGGACTGGTACAGGGCCAGGACAGGCTCAGGGTCAGAGACAAGCAGTGGTTAGGTGGACTGCTACAGGGCCAGGACAGGCTCAGGGTCAGAGACAAGCAGTGGTTAGGTGGACTGGTACAGGGCCAGGACAGGCTCAGGGTCAGAGACAAGCAGTGGTTAGGTGGACTGGTACAGGGCCAGGACAGGCTCAGGGTCAGAGACAAGCAGTGGTTAGGTGGACTGGTACAGGGCCAGGACAGGCTCAGGGTCAGAGACAAGCAGTGGTTAGGTGGACTGGTACAGGACCAGGACAGGCTCAGGGTCAGAGACAAGCAGTGGTTAGGTGGACTGGTAGAGGGCCAGGACAGGCTCAGGGTCAGAGACAAGCGGTGGTTAGGTGGACTGGTACAGGGCCAGGACAGGCTCAGGGTCAGAGACAAGAGGTGGTTAGGTGGACTGGTACAGGGCCAGGACAGGCTCAGGGTCAGAGACAAGCAGCGGTTAGGTGGACTGGTACAGGGCCAGGACAGGCTCAGGGTCAGAGACAAGCAGCGGTTAGGTGGACTGGTACAGGGCCAGGACAGGCTCAGGGTCAGAGACAAGCAGCGGTTAGGTGGACTGGTACAGGGCCAGGACAGGCTCAGGGTCAGAGACAAGCAGCGGTTAGGTGGACCTGGTACAGGGCCAGGACAGGCTCAGGGTCAGAGACAAGCAGCGGTTAGGTGGACTGGTACAGGGCCAGGACAGGCTCAGGGTCAGAGACAAGCAGCGGTTAGGTGGACTGGTACAGGGCCAGGACAGGCTCAGGGTCAGAGACAAGCAGCGGTTAGGTGGACTGGTACAGGGCCAGGACAGGCTCAGGGTCAGAGACAAGCAGCGGTTAGGTGGACTGGTACAGGGCCAGGACAGGCTCAGGGTCAGAGACAAGCGGTGGTTAGGTGGACTGGTACAGGGCCAGGACAGGCTCAGGGTCAGAGACAAGCGGTGGTTAGGTGGACTGGTACAGGGCCAGGACAGGCTCAGGGTCAGAGACAAGCGGTGGTTAGGTGGACTGGTAGAGGGCCAGGACAGGCTCAGGGTCAGAGACAAGCGGTGGTTAGGTGGACTGGTACAGGGCCAGGACAGGCTCAGGGTCAGAGACAAGCGGTGGTTAGGTGGACTGGTACAGGGCCAGGACAGGCTCAGGGTCAGAGACAAGCGGTGGTTAGGTGGACTGGTACAGGGCCAGGACAGGCTCAGGGTCAGAGACAAGCGGTGGTTAGGTGGACTGGTACAGGGCCAGGACAGGCTCAGGGTCAGAGACAAGCGGTGGTTAGGTGGACTGGTAGAGGGCCAGGACAGGCTCAGGGTCAGAGACAAGCGGTGGTTAGGTGGACTGGTAGAGGGCCAGGACAGGCTCAGGGTCAGAGACAAGCGGTGGTTAGGTGGACTGGTACAGGGCCAGGACAGGCTCAGGGTCAGAGACAAGAGGTGGTTAGGTGGACTGGTACAGGGCCAGGACAGGCTCAGGGTCAGAGACAAGCGGTGGTTAGGTGGACTGGTACAGGGCCAGGACAGGCTCAGGGTCAGAGACAAGCGGTGGTTAGGTGGACTGGTACAGGGCCAGGACAGGCTCAGGGTCAGAGACAAGAGGCGGTTAGGTGGACTGGTACAGCGCCAGGACAGGCTCAGGGTCAGAGACAAGAGGTGGTTAGGTGGACTGGTACAGGGCCAGGACAGGCTCAGGGTCAGAGACAAGCAGCGGTTAGGTGGACTGGTACAGGGCCAGGACAGGCTCAGGGTCAGAGACAAGCAGCGGTTAGGTGGACTGGTACAGGGCCAGGACAGGCTCAGGGTCAGAGACAAGCAGCGGTTAGGTGGACTGGTACAGGGCCAGGACAGGCTCAGGGTCAGAGACAAGCAGCGGTTAGGTGGACTGGTACAGGGCCAGGACAGGCTCAGGGTCAGAGACAAGCAGCGGTTAGGTGGACTGGTACAGGGCCAGGACAGGCTCAGGGTCAGAGACAAGCAGCGGTTAGGTGGACTGGTAGAGGGCCAGGACAGGCTCAGGGTCAGAGACAAGCAGAGGTTTGGTGGACTGGTACAGGACCAGGACAGGCTCAGGGTCAGAGACAAGCAGTGGTTAGGTGGACTGGTACAGGGCCAGGACAGGCTCAGGGTCAGAGACAAGCAGTGGTTAGGTGGACTGGTACAGGGCCAGGACAGGCTCAGGGTCAGAGACAAGCAGTGGTTAGGTGGACTGGTACAGGGCCAGGACAGGCTCAGGGTCAGAGACAAGCAGTGGTTAGGTGGACTGGTACAGGGCCAGGACAGGCTCAGGGTCAGAGACAAGCAGTGGTTAGGTGGACTGGTACAGGGCCAGGACAGGCTCAGGGTCAGAGACAAGCGGTGGTTAGGTGGACTGGTACAGGGCCAGGACAGGCTCAGGGTCAGAGACAAGCGGTGGTTAGGTGGACTGGTACAGGGCCAGGACAGGCTCAGGGTCAGAGACAAGCGGTGGTTAGGTGGACTGGTACAGGGCCAGGACAGGCTCAGGGTCAGAGACAAGCGGTGGTTAGGTGGACCTGGTACAGGGCCAGGACAGGCTCAGGGTCAGAGACAAGCGGTGGTTAGGTGGACTGGTACAGGGCCAGGACAGGCTCAGGGTCAGAGACAAGCGGTGGTTAGGTGGACTGGTACAGGGCCAGGACAGGCTCAGGGTCAGAGACAAGCGGTGGTTAGGTGGACTGGTACAGGGCCAGGACAGGCTCAGGGTCAGAGACAAGCGGTGGTTAGGTGGACTGGTACAGGGCCAGGACAGGCTCAGGGTCAGAGACAAGCGGTGGTTAGGTGGACTGGTACAGGGCCAGGACAGGCTCAGGGTCAGAGACAAGCGGTGGTTAGGTGGACTGGTACAGGGCCAGGACAGGCTCAGGGTCAGAGACAAGCGGTGGTTAGGTGGACTGGTACAGGGCCAGGACAGGCTCAGGGTCAGAGACAAGCGGTGGTTAGGTGGACTGGTACAGGGCCAGGACAGGCTCAGGGTCAGAGACAAGCGGTGGTTAGGTGGACTGGTACAGGGCCAGGACAGGCTCAGGGTCAGAGACAAGCGGTGGTTAGGTGGACTGGTACAGGACCAGGACAGGCTCAGGGTCAGAGACAAGCGGTGGTTAGGTGGACTGGTAGAGGGCCAGGACAGGCTCAGGGTCAGAGACAAGCGGTGGTTAGGTGGACTGGTAGAGGGCCAGGACAGGCTCAGGGTCAGAGACAAGCGGTGGTTAGGTGGACTGGTACAGGGCCAGGACAGGCTCAGGGTCAGAGACAAGAGGTGGTTAGGTGGACTGGTACAGGGCCAGGACAGGCTCAGGGTCAGAGACAAGCGGTGGTTAGGTGGACTGGTACAGGGCCAGGACAGGCTCAGGGTCAGAGACAAGCGGTGGTTAGGTGGACTGGTACAGGGCCAGGACAGGCTCAGGGTCAGAGACAAGAGGTGGTTAGGTGGACTGGTACAGGGCCAGGACAGGCTCAGGGTCAGAGACAAGCAGCGGTTAGGTGGACTGGTACAGGGCCAGGACAGGCTCAGGGTCAGAGACAAGCAGCGGTTAGGTGGACTGGTACAGGGCCAGGACAGGCTCAGGGTCAGAGACAAGCAGCGGTTAGGTGGACTGGTACAGGGCCAGGACAGGCTCAGGGTCAGAGACAAGCAGCGGTTAGGTGGACTGGTACAGGGCCAGGACAGGCTCAGGGTCAGAGACAAGCAGCGGTTAGGTGGACTGGTACAGGGCCAGGACAGGCTCAGGGTCAGAGACAAGCAGCGGTTAGGTGGACTGGTAGAGGGCCAGGACAGGCTCAGGGTCAGAGACAAGCAGCGGTTTGGTGGACTGGTACAGGACCAGGACAGGCTCAGGGTCAGAGACAAGCAGCGGTTAGGTGGACTGGTACAGGGCCAGGACAGGCTCAGGGTCAGAGACAAGCAGCGGTTAGGTGGACTGGTACAGGGCCAGGACAGGCTCAGGGTCAGAGACAAGCAGTGGTTAGGTGGACTGGTACAGGGCTAGGACAGGCTCAGGGTCAGAGACAAGCAGTGGTTAGGTGGACTGGTACAGGGCCAGGACAGGCTCAGGGTCAGAGACAAGCAGTGGTTAGGTGGACTGGTACAGGGCCAGGACAGGCTCAGGGTCAGAGACAAGCAGTGGTTAGGTGGACTGGTAGAGGGCCAGGACAGGCTCAGGGTCAGAGACAAGCAGTGGTTAGGTGGACTGGTACAGGACCAGGACAGGCTCAGGGTCAGAGACAAGCAGTGGTTAGGTGGACTGGTACAGGGCCAGGACAGGCTCAGGGTCAGAGACAAGCAGTGGTTAGGTGGACTGGTACAGGGCCAGGACAGGCTCAGGGTCAGAGACAAGCAGTGGTTAGGTGGACTGGTACAGGGCCAGGACAGGCTCAGGGTCAGAGACAAGCAGTGGTTAGGTGGACTGGTACAGGGCCAGGACAGGCTCAGGGTCAGAGACAAGCAGTGGTTAGGTGGACTGGTACAGGGCCAGGACAGGCTCAGGGTCAGAGACAAGCAGTGGTTAGGTGGACTGGTACAGGGCCAGGACAGGCTCAGGGTCAGAGACAAGCAGTGGTTAGGTGGACTGGTACAGGGCCAGGACAGGCTCAGGGTCAGAGACAAGCAGTGGTTAGGTGGACTGGTACAGGGCCAGGACAGGCTCAGGGTCAGAGACAAGCAGTGGTTAGGTGGACTGGTACAGGGCCAGGACAGGCTCAGGGTCAGAGACAAGCAGTGGTTAGGTGGACTGGTACAGGGCCAGGACAGGCTCAGGGTCAGAGACAAGCGGTGGTTAGGTGGACTGGTACAGGGCCAGGACAGGCTCAGGGTCAGAGACAAGCAGTGGTTAGGTGGACTGGTACAGGGCCAGGACAGGCTCAGGGTCAGAGACAAGCAGTGGTTAGGTGGACTGGTACAGGGCCAGGACAGGCTCAGGGTCAGAGACAAGCAGTGGTTAGGTGGACTGGTAGAGGGCCAGGACAGGCTCAGGGTCAGAGACAAGCAGTGGTTAGGTGGACTGGTACAGGGCCAGGACAGGCTCAGGGTCAGAGACAAGCAGTGGTTAGGTGGACTGGTACAGGGCCAGGACAGGCTCAGGGTCAGAGACAAGCAGTGGTTAGGTGGACTGGTACAGGGCCAGGACAGGCTCAGGGTCAGAGACAAGCAGTGGTTAGGTGGACTGGTACAGGGCCAGGACAGGCTCAGGGTCAGAGACAAGCAGTGGTTAGGTGGACTGGTACAGGGCCAGGACAGGCTCAGGGTCAGAGACAAGCAGTGGTTAGGTGGACTGGTACAGGGCCAGGACAGGCTCAGGGTCAGAGACAAGCAGTGGTTAGGTGGACTGGTACAGGGCCAGGACAGGCTTAGGGTCAGAGACAAGCAGTGGTTAGGTGGACTGGTACAGGGCCAGGACAGGCTCAGGGTCAGAGACAAGCAGTGGTTAGGTGGACTGGTACAGGGCCAGGACAGGCTCAGGGTCAGAGACAAGCGGTGGTTAGGTGGACTGGTACAGGGCCAGGACAGGCTCAGGGTCAGAGACAAGCAGTGGTTAGGTGGACTGGTACAGGGCCAGGACAGGCTCAGGGTCAGAGACAAGCAGTGGTTAGGTGGACTGGTACAGGGCCAGGACAGGCTCAGGGTCAGAGACAAGCAGTGGTTAGGTGGACTGGTACAGGGCCAGGACAGGCTCAGGGTCAGAGACAAGAGGTGGTTAGGTGGACTGGTACAGGGCCAGGACAGGCTCAGGGTCAGAGACAAGCAGTGGTTAGGTGGACTGGTACAGGGCCAGGACAGGCAAAGGTCAAAAACCAGGAGGACAAGAAAAAGTGAGACCAAGGAAAGAACAGTTCAGTCACTTTTTAAAATATTTTGTATTTATTTCACCTTTATTTAACCAGGTAGGCAAGTTGAGAACAAGTTCTCATTTACAACTGCGACCTGGCCAAGATAAAGCAAAGCAGTGCGACACAAACAACAACACAGAGTTACACATGGAGTAAAACAAACATACAGTCAATAATACAGTAGAAAAAGTCTATATACAGTGTGTGCAAATAAAGTAAGATTAGCGAGTTAAGGCAATAAATAGGCCATAGTGGTGAAATAATTACAATTTAGCAATTAAACACTGGCGTGATAGATGTTCAGAAGATGAATGTGGAAGTAGAGATATTGGGGTGCAAAGGAGCAAGATAAATAAAATAATAACATAATAATAATAACATAATAATAATAACATAATGGGGATGAGGTAGAGTTGTAGTGGGAAGTTTACATTCACTTAGGTTGGAGTCATTAAAACTCGTTTTTCAACCACTCCACAAATTTCTTGTTAACAAACTATAGTTTTTGCAAGTCAGTTAGGACATCTACTTTGTGCATGACACAAGTAATTTTTCCAACAATTGTTTACAGATTATTTCACTTATAATTCACTGTATCACAATTCCAGTGGGTCAGAAGTTTACATACACTAAGTTGACTATGCCTTTAAAACAGCTTGGAAAATTCCAGAAAATTATGTCATGGCTTTAGAAGCTTCTGACATCATTTGAGTCAATTGGAGGTGTACCTGTGGATGTATTTCAAGGCCTATCTTCAAACTCAGTGCCTCTTTGCTTGACATCATGGGAAAATCAAAAGAAATCAGCCAAGATCTCAGAAAAAAAATTGTAGACCTCCACAAGTCTGGTTCATCCTTGGGAGCAATTTCCAAACGCCTGAAGGTACCACGTCAGTGATGTGTACGCCGAGGAACTTAAAACTTTCCACGTTCTCCACTGCCGTCCCGTCGATGTGGATAAGGGGGGGGGGGGAGTGCTCCCTCTGTTGTTTCCTGAAGTCCACGATCATCTCCTTTGTTTTGTAGACGTTGAATGAGAGGTTATTTTCCTGACACCACACTCCGAGGGCCCTCACCTCCTCCCTGTAGGCCGTCTCGTCATTGTTGGTAATCAAGCCTACCACTGTAGTGTCGCCTGCAAAGTTGATGATTGAGTTGGAGGCGTGCATGGCCACGCAGTCATGGTGAACAGGGAGTACTCTCTCTGTCTGTCACTCTCTCTCTGTCTGTCTCTCTCTGTCTCTCTCTCTCTGTCTCTCTCTCTGTCTCTCTCTCTCTCTCTCCAATTTAAGGGCTTCATTGGAATGGGAAACATATGTTTACATTGCCAAAGCAAGTGAAATGGATAAACAAAAGTGAAATAAACAATAAAAAAATGAACAGTAAACATTGCACTCACAAAAGAT
>NW_021823298.1:42500-49007 GCF_901001165.1 Salmo trutta | reverse complement strand
AATTCTGTCCTGCAGAGTTCTGTTCTTTGGTCTGATATTTCTCATAATTCTGTCCTGCAGAGTTCTGTTCTTTGGTCTGATATGTTCTATAATTCTGTCCCCACAGAGTTCTGTTCTTTGGTCTGATATGTTGTATAATTCTGTCCTGCAGAGTTCTGTTCTTTGGTCTGATATGTTCTATAATTCTGTCCCCACAGAGTTCTGTTCTTTGGTCTGATATGTTCTATATTCTGTCACCACAGATTTCTGTTCTTTGGTCTGATATGTTCTATAATTCTGTCCTGCAGAGTTCTGTTCTTTGGTCAGATATGTTCTATAATTCTGTCCTGCAGAGTTCTGTTCTTTGGTCAGATATGTTCTATAATTCTGTCCTGCAGAGTTCTGTTCTTTGGTCTGATATGTTCTATAATTCTGTCCCGCAGAGTTCTGTTCTTTGGTCAGATATGTTCTATAATTCTGTCCTGCAGAGTTCTGTTCTTTGGTCTGATATGTTCTATAATTCTGTCCTGCAGAGTTCTGTTCTTTGGTCAGATATTTCTATAATTCTGTCCTGCAGAGTTCTGTTCTTTGGTCTGATATGTTCTATAATTCTGTCCTGCAGAGTTCTGTTCTTTGGTCTGATATGTTCTATAATTCTGTCCTGCAGAGTTCTGTTCTTTGGTCTGATATGTTCTATAATTCTGTCCCGAGTTCTGTTCTTTGGTCAGATATGTTCTATAATTCTGTCCTGCAGAGTTCTGTTCTTTGGTCTGATATGTTCTATAATTCTGTCCTGCAGAGTTCTGTTCTTTGGTCTGATATGTTCTATAATTCTGTCTGTCCGCAGAGTTCTGTTCTTTGGTCTGATATGTTCTATAATTCTGTCCCACAGAGTTCTGTTCTTTGGTCAGATATGTTCTATAATTCTGTCCTGCAGAGTTCTGTTCTTTGGTCTGATATGTTCTATAATTCCGTCCTGCAGAGTTCTGTTCTTTGGTCTGATATGTTCTATAATTCTGTCCCCACAGAGTTCTGTTCTTTGGTCTGATATGTTCTATAATTCTGTCCCCACAGAGTTCTGTTCTTTGGTCTGATATGTTCTATAATCTGTCCTGCAGAGTTCTGTTCTTTGGTCTGATATGTTCTATAATTCTGTCCCCACAGAGTTCTGTTCTTTGGTCTGATATGTTCTATAATTCTGTCCCACAGAGTTCTGTTCTTTGGTCTGATATGTTCTATAATTCTGTCCTGCAGAGTTCTGTTCTTTGGTCTGTTATGTTCTATATTTCTGTCCTGCAGAGTTCTGTTCTTTGGTCTGATATGTTCTATAATTCTGTCCTGCAGAGTTCTGTTCTTTAGTCTGATATGTTCTATAATTCTGTCCTGCAGAGTTCTGTTCTTTGGTCTGATATGTTCTATAATTCTGTCACCACAGAGTTCTGTTCTTTGGTCTGATAATTTCAATAATTCTGTCCTGCAGAGTTCTGTTCTTTGGTCTGATATGTTCTATAATTCTGTCCCCACAGAGTTCTGTTCTTTGGTCTGATATGTTGTATAATTCTGTCCTGCAGAGTTCTGTTCTTTGGTCTGATATGTTCTATAATTCTGTCCCACAGAGTTCTGTTCTTTGGTCTGATATGTTCTATAATTCTGTCACCACAGATTTCTGTTCTTTGGTCTGATATGTTCTATAATTCTGTCCTGCAGAGTTCTGTTCTTTGGTCAGATATGTTCTATAATTCGTCCTGCAGAGTTCTGTTCTTTGGTCTGATATGTTCTATAATTCTGTCCTGCAGAGTTCTGTTCTTTGGTCTGATATGTTCTATAATTCTGTCCTGCAGAGTTCTGTTCTTTGGTCTGATATGTTCTATAATTCTGTCCCGCAGAGTTCTGTTCTTTGGTCAGATATGTTCTATAATTCTGTCCTGCAGAGTTCTGTTCTTTGGTCTGATATGTTCATAATTCTGTCCTGCAGAGTTCTGTACTTTGGTCTGATATGTTCTATAATTCTGTCCTGCAGAGTTCTGTTCTTTGGTCTGATATGTTCTATAATTCTGTCCCAACAGGTTCTGTTCTTTAGTCTGATATGTTCTATAATTCTGTCCCCACAGAGTTCTGTTCTTTGGTCTGATATGTTCTATAATTCTGTCCCTACAGAGTTCTGTTCTTTAGTCTGATATGTTCTATAATTCTGTCCCCACAGAGTTCTGTTCTTTGGTCTGATATGTTCTATAATTCTGTCCTACAGAGTTCTGTTCTTTAGTCTGATATGTTCTATAATTCTGTCCCCACAGAGTTCTGTTCTTTGGTCTGATATGTTCTATAATTCTGTCCCCACAGAGTTCTGTTCTTTAGTCTGATATGTTCTATAATTCTGTCCCCACAGAGTTCTGTTCTTTGGTCTGATATGTTCTATAATTCTGTCCTGCAGAGTTCTGTTCTTTGGTCTGATATGTTCTATAATTCTGTCCTGCAGAGTTCTGTTCTTTGGTCAGATATGTTCTATAATTCTGTCCTGCAGAGTTCTGTTCTTTGGTTAGATATGTTCTATAATTCTGTCCCCACAGAGTTCTGTTCTTTGGTCAGATATGTTCTATAATTCTGTCCTGCAGAGTTCTGTACTTTGGTCTGATATGTTCTATAATTCTGTCCCCAGAGTTCTGTTCTTTGGTCTGATATGTTCTATAATTCTGTCCTACAGAGTTCTGTTCTTTAGTCTGATATGTTCTATAATTCTGTCCCCACAGAGTTCTGTTCTTTGGTCTGATATGTTCTATAATTCGTCCCCACAGAGTTCTGTTCTTTAGTCTGATATGTTCTATAATTCTGTCCCCACAGAGTTCTGTTCTTGGTCTGATATGTTCTATAATTCTGTCCTGCAGAGTTCTGTTCTTTGGTCTGATATGTTCTATAATTCTGTCCTGCAGAGTTCTGTTCTTTGGTCTGATATGTTTCTATAATTCTGTCCTGCAGAGTTCTGTTCTTTGGTCTGATATGTTCTAGAATTCTGTCCTGCAGAGTTCTGTTCTTTGGTCTGATATGTTCTAGAATTCTGTCCCCACAGAGTTCTGTTCTTTGGTCTGATATGTTCTATAATTCTGTCCCCACAGAGTTCTGTTCTTTGGTCTGATATGTTCTATAATTCTGTCCTGCAGAGTTCTGTTCTTTGGTCTGATATGTTCTATAATTCTGTCCTGCAGAGTTCTGTTCTTTGGTCTGATATGTTCTATAATTCTGTCCCCACAGAGTTCTGTTCTTGGTCTGATATGTTCTATAATTCTGTCCTGCAGAGTTCTGTTCTTTGGTCTGATATGTTCTATAATTCTGTCCTGCAGAGTTCTGTTCTTTGGTCTGATATGTTCTATAATTCTGTCCCCACAGAGTTCTGTTCTTTGGTCAGATATGTTCTATAATTCTGTCCTGCAGAGTTCTGTTCTTTGGTCTAATATGTTCTATAATTCTGTCCCCAGAGTTCTGTTCTTTGGTCTGATATGTTCTATAATTCTGTCCTGCAGAGTTCTGTTCTTTGGTCTGATATGTTCTATAATTCTGTCCTGCAGAGTTCTGTTCTTTGGTCTGATATGTTCTATAATTCTGTCCTGCAGAGTTCTGTTCTTTGGTCTGATATGTTCTAGAATTCTGTCCCCACAGAGTTCTGTTCTTTGGTCAGATATGTTCTATAATTCTGTCCTGCAGAGTTCTGTTCTTTGGTCTGATATGTTCTATAATTCTGTCCCCACAGAGTTCTGTTCTTTGGTCAGATATGTTCTATAATTCTGTCCTGCAGAGTTCTGTACTTTGGTCTGATATGTTCTATAATTCTGTCCTGCAGAGTTCTGTTCTTTGGTCTGATATGTTCTATAATTCTGTCCCGCAGAGTTCTGTTCTTTGGTCTGATATGTTCTATAATTCTGTCCTGCAGAGTTCTGTTCTTTGGTCTGATATGTTCTATAATTCTGTCACCACAGAGTTCTGTTCTTTGGTCTGATATGTTCTATAATTCTGTCCTACAGAGTTCTGTTCTTTAGTCTGATATGTTCTATAATTCTGTCCCCACAGAGTTCTGTTCTTTGGTCTGATATGTTCTATAATTCTGTCCCCACAGAGTTCTGTTCTTTAGTCTGATATGTTCTATAATTCTGTCCCACAGAGTTCTGTTCTTTGGTCTGATATGTTCTATAATTCTGTCCTGCAGAGTTCTGTTCTTTGGTCTGATATGTTCTATAATTCTGTCCTGCAGAGTTCTGTTCTTTGGTCTGATATGTTCTATAATTCTGTCCTGCAGAGTTCTGTTCTTTGGTCTGATATGTTCTAGAATTCTGTCCTGCAGAGTTCTGTTCTTTGGTCTGATATGTTCTAGAATTCTGTCCCCACAGAGTTCTGTTCTTTGGTCTGATATGTCCTATAATCTGTCCCCACAGAGTTCTGTTCTTTGGTCTGATATGTTCTATAATTCTGTCCTGCAGAGTTCTGTTCTTTGGTCTGATATGTTCTATAATTCTGTCCCGCAGAGTTCTGTTCTTTGGTCTGATATGTTCTATAATTCTGTCCCCACAGAGTTCTGTTCTTTGGTCTGATATGTTCTATAATTCTGTCCTGCAGAGTTCTGTTCTTTGGTCTGATAGTTCTATAATTCTGTCCTGCAGAGTTCTGTTCTTTGGTCTGATATGTTCTATAATTCTGTCCCGCAGAGTTCTGTTCTTTAGTCTGATATGTTCTATAATTCTGTCCCCACAGAGTTCTGTTCTTTGGTCTGATATGTTCTATAATTCTGTCCTGCAGAGTTCTGTTCTTTGGTCTGATATTTCTATAATTCTGTCCTGCAGAGTTCTGTTCTTTGGTCTGATATGTTCTATAATTCTGTCCTGCAGAGTTCTGTTCTTTGGTCTGATATGTTCTATATTTCTGTCCTGCAGAGTTCTTTCTTTGGTCTGATATGTTCTATAATTCTGTCCCCACAGAGTTCTGTTCTTTGGTCTGATATGTTCTATAATTCTGTCCTGCAGAGTTCTGTTTTTTAGTCTGATATGTTCTATAATTCTGTCCTGCAGAGTTCTGTTCTTTGGTCAGATATGTTCTATAATTCTGTCCTGCAGAGTTCTGTTCTTTGGTCTGATATGTTCTATAATTCTGTCCCCACAGAGTTCTGTTCTTTGGTCTGATATGTTCTATAATTCTGTCCGCAGAGTTCTGTTCTTTGGTCTGATATGTTCTATAATTCTGTCCTGCAGAGTTCTGTTCTTTGGTCTGATATGTTCTATAATTCTGTCCTGCAGAGTTCTGTTCTTTGGTCTGATATGTTCTATAATTCTGTCCCCACAGAGTTCTGTTCTTTGGTCAGATATGTTCTATAATTCTGTCCTGCAGAGTTCTGTTCTTTGGTCTGATATGTTCTATAATTCTGTCCTGCAGAGTTCTGTTCTTTGGTCTGATATGTTCTATAATTCTGTCCTGCAGAGTTCTGTTCTTTGGTCTGATATGTTCTAGAATTCTGTCCTGCAGAGTTCTGTTCTTTGGTCTGATATGTTCTATAATTCTGTCCCCACAGAGTTCTGTTCTTTGGTCTGATATGTTCTATAATTCTGTCCTACAGAGTTCTGTTCTTTAGTCTGATATGTTCTATAATTCTGTCCCCACAGAGTTCTGTTCTTTGGTCTGATATGTTCTATAATTCTGTCCCCACAGAGTTCTGTTCTTTAGTCTGATATGTTCTATAATTCTGTCCCCCCAGAGTTCTGTTCTTTGGTCTGATATGTTCTATAATTCTGTCCTGCAGAGTTCTGTTCTTTGGTCTGATATGTTCTATAATTCTGTCCCCACAGAGTTCTGTTCTTTGGTCTGATATGTTCTATAATTCTGTCCTGCAGAGTTCTGTTCTTTGGTCTGATATGTTCTATAATTCTGTCCTGCAGAGTTCTGTTCTTTGGTCTGATATGTTCTATAATTCTGTCCTGCAGAGTTCTGTTCTTTGGTCTGATATGTTCTATAATTCTGTCCCCACAGAGTTCTGTTCTTTGGTCTGATATGTTCTATAATTCTGTCCTGCAGAGTTCTGTTCTTTGGTCTGATATGTTCTATAATTCTGTCCTGCAGAGTTCTGTTCTTTGGTTTGATATGTTCTATAATTCTGTCCTGCAGAGTTCTGTTCTTTGGTCATATGTTCTATAATTCTGTCCTGCAGAGTTCTGTTCTTTGGTCTGATATGTTCTATAATTCTGTCCTGCAGAGTTCTGTTCTTTGGTCTGATATGTTCTATAATTCTGTCCCCACAGAGTTCTGTTCTTTAGTCTGATATGTTCTATAATTCTGTCCTGCAGAGTGCTGTTCTTTGGTCTGATATGTTCTATTATTCTGTCCTGCAGAGTTCTGTTCTTTGGTCTGATATGCGTGTTTGGAAAAATGCTAGTGCAAGACCAAGTCAAGCTTCAGCGCTTAATCAAGACTGCAGGAAGGATAATTGGTATAATTCAAGAATCAGCCATCAAACTGTACACAAAACTCATCCTCCTAAAACGTGAAAGCATTTTA
>NW_021823298.1:30000-37500 GCF_901001165.1 Salmo trutta | reverse complement strand
GATAGTTCTGATAGTTCTAAACATTCTACTTCTGATAGTTCTAATAGTTCTAAACATTCTACTTCTGATAGTTCTGAACATTCTACTTCTGATAGTTCTGATAGTTCTAAACATTCTACTTCTGATAGTTCTGATAGTTCTAAACATTCTACTTCTGATAGTTCTAATAGTTCTAAACATTCTACTTCTGATAGTTCTAAACATTCTACTTCTGATAGTTCTAAACATTCTACTTCTGATAGTTCTAAACATTCTACTTCTGATAGTTCTGATAGTTCTAATAGTTCTAAACATTCTACTTCTGATAGTTCTAAACATTCTAATTCTAAACTTTGTAGTTCTAAAAGTTCTGTGGTCGAATGCAGAATCTCATTGTGGTTGAAGACTGATGGAAGCCACAGTATGTCACACACATACTGAAACAAATACACACACATACTGAAACAAATAAACACACATGCACACTGAAATACACACACACACTAAAACAAACACACCCCCACACACACACACGTGCAAGCACACAAATCCCACGTGTGCGCATGCAAACACACCACACACCACAGAATGTCCTTGCCGAGTTGAGAACTGATCTATGGAGTCGTTCCCATGAAAATAAAAAGAATGATGTCTCTTTTAAAAGAGAGAAAATAAGAACATAACAAATGAAATAAATAATTCAATTCACCAAAACTTTGTCTATCTCATTTATGTAAACCGGAACACCGTTGTCTTCAGCTTGTGCCTCGTAACACAAACAACGTTTCCGTTTCTATAGTTACGTGATAAAGACTATTTAAAAATGTGAAACGACCGAATGTCGGCCTTTATATTTTCATAACAGAGTTCTACAGAACACACTCTGTTCACTGTTAGGAGAGTTCTACAGAACACACTCTGTTCACTGTTAGGAGAGTTCTACAGAACACACTCTGTTCACTGTTAGAGTTCTACAGAACACACTCTGTTCACTGTTAGGAGAGTTCTACAGAACACACTCTGTTCACTGTTAGGAGAGTTCTACAGAACACACTCTGTTCACTGTTAGGAGAGTTCTACAGAACACACTCTGTTCACTGTTAGGAGAGTTCTACAGAACACACTCTGTTCACTGTTAGGAGAGTTCTACAGAACACACTCTGTTCACTGTTAGGAGAGTTCTACAGAACACACTCTGTTCACTGTTAGAGTTCTACAGAACACACTCTGTTCACTGTTAGAGTTCTACAGAACACACTCTGTTCACTGTTAGGAGAGTTCTACAGAACACACTCTGTTCACTGTTAGCAGAGTTCTACAGAACACACTCTGTTCACTGTTAGGAGAGTTCTAGAGAACACACTCTGTTCACTGTTAGGAGAGTTCTACAGAACACACTCTGTTCACTGTTAGGAGAGTTCTAGAGAACACACTCTGTTCACTGTTAGGAGAGTTCTACAGAACACACTCTGTTCACTGTTAGCAGAGTTCTACAGAACACACTCTGTTCACTGTTAGGAGAGTTCTACAGAACACACTCTGTTCACTGTTAGCAGAGTTCTACAGAACACACTCTGTTCACTGTTAGGAGAGTTCTAGAGAACACACTCTGTTCACTGTTAGGAGAGTTCTAGAGAACACACTCTGTTCACTGTTAGCAGAGTTCTACAGAACACACTCTGTTCACTGTTAGGAGAGTTCTAGAGAACACACTCTGTTCACTGTTAGGAGAGTTCTACAGAACACACTCTGTTCACTGTTAGGAGAGTTCTACAGAACACACTCTGTTCACTGTTAGGAGAGTTCTACAGAACACACTCTGTTCACTGTTAGCAGAGTTCTACAGAACACACTCTGTTCACTGTTAGGAGAGTTCTACAGAACACACTCTGTTCACTGTTAGGAGAGTTCTACAGAACACACTCTGTTCACTGTTAGGAGAGTTCTACAGAACACACTCTGTTCACTGTTAGAGTTCTACAGAACACACTCTGTTCACTGTTAGGAGAGTTCTACAGAACACACTCTGTTCACTGTTAGGAGAGTTCTACAGAACACACTCTGTTCACTGTTAGGAGAGTTCTACAAAACACACTCTGTTCACTGTTAGGAGAGTTCTACAGAACACACTCTGTTCACTGTTAGCAGAGTTCTACAGAACACACTCTGTTCACTGTTAGGAGAGTTCTAGAGAACACACTCTGTTCACTGTTAGCAGAGTTCTACAGAACACACTCTGTTCACTGTTAGGAGAGTTCTACAGAATACACTCTGTTCACTGTTAGGAGAGTTCTACAGAACACACTCTGTTCACTGTTAGCAGAGTTCTACAGAACACACTCTGTTCACTGTTAGGAGAGTTCTACAGAACACACTCTGTTCACTGTTAGCAGAGTTCTACAGAACACACTCTGTTCACTGTTAGGAGAGTTCTACAGAACACACTCTGTTCACTGTTAGCAGAGTTCTACAGAACACACTCTGTTCACTGTTAGGAGAGTTCTACAGAACACACTCTGTTCACTGTTAGGAGAGTTCTACAGAACACACTCTGTTCACTGTTAGCAGAGTTCTACAGAACACACTCTGTTCACTGTTAGGAGAGTTCTAGAGAACACACTCTGTTCACTGTTAGGAGAGTTCTACAGAACACACTCTGTTCACTGTTAGCAGAGTTCTACAGAACACACTCTGTTCACTGTTAGGAGAGTTCTAGAGAACACACTCTGTTCACTGTTAGGAGAGTTCTACAGAACACACTCTGTTCACTGTTAGGAGAGTTCTACAGAACACACTCTGTTCACTGTTAGCAGAGTTCTACAGAACACACTCTGTTCACTGTTAGGAGAGTTCTACAGAACACACTCTGTTCACTGTTAGCAGAGTTCTACAGAATACACTCTGTTCACTGTTAGAGTTCTACAGAACACACTCTGTTCACTGTTAGGAGAGTTCTACAGAACACACTCTGTTCACTGTTAGCAGAGTTCTACAGAACACACTCTGTTCACTGTTAGCAGAGTTCTACAGAATACACTCTGTTCACTGTTAGGAGAGTTCTACAGAACACACTCTGTTCACTGTTAGGAGAGTTCTACAGAACACACTCTGTTCACTGTTAGCAGAGTTCTACAGAATACACTCTGTTCACTGTTAGGAGAGTTCTACAGAACACACTCTGTTCACTGTTAGGAGAGTTCTACAGAACACACTCTGTTCACTGTTAGGAGAGTTCTACAGAACACACTCTGTTCACTGTTAGGAGAGTTCTACAGAACACACTCTGTTCACTGTTAGGAGAGTTCTACAGAATACACTCTGTTCACTGTTAGCAGAGTTCTACAGAACACACTCTGTTCACTGTTAGCAGAGTTCTACAGAACACACTCTGTTCACTGTTAGGAGAGTTCTACAGAACACACTCTGTTCACTGTTAGGAGAGTTCTACAGAACACACTCTGTTCACTGTTAGGAGAGTTCTACAGAATACACTCTGTTCACTGTTAGCAGAGTTCTACAGAACACACTCTGTTCACTGTTAGCAGAGTTCTACAGAACACACTCTGTTCACTGTTAGGAGAGTTCTACAGAACACACTCTGTTCACTGTTAGGAGAGTTCTACAGAATACACTCTGTTCACTGTTAGGAGAGTTCTACAGAACACACTCTGTTCACTGTTAGCAGAGTTCTACAGAACACACTCTGTTCACTGTTAGGAGAGTTCTACAGAACACACTCTGTTCACTGTTAGGAGAGTTCTACAGAACACACTCTGTTCACTGTTAGCAGAGTTCTACAGAACACACTCTGTTCACTGTTAGCAGAGTTCTACAGAACACACTCTGTTCACTGTTAGGAGAGTTCTACAGAACACACTCTGTTCACTGTTAGCAGAGTTCTACAGAACACACTCTGTTCACTGTTAGGAGAGTTCTACAGAACACACTCTGTTCACTGTTAGGAGAGTTCTACAGAACACACTCTGTTCACTGTTAGGAGAGTTCTACAGAATACACTCTGTTCACTGTTAGGAGAGTTCTACAGAACACACTCTGTTCACTGTTAGGAGAGTTCTACAGAACACACTCTGTTCACTGTTAGGAGAGTTCTACAGAACACACTCTGTTCACTGTTAGCAGAGTTCTACAGAACACACTCTGTTCACTGTTAGCAGAGTTCTACAGAACACACTCTGTTCACTGTTAGGAGAGTTCTACAGAACACACTCTGTTCACTGTTAGGAGAGTTCTACAGAACACACTCTGTTCACTGTTAGGAGAGTTCTACAGAACACACTCTGTTCACTGTTAGGAGAGTTCTACAGAACACACTCTGTTCACTGTTAGGAGAGTTCTACAGAACACACTCTGTTCACTGTTAGGAGAGTTCTACAGAACACACTCTGTTCACTGTTAGTAGAGTTCTAGAGAACACACTCTGTTCACTGTTAGGAGAGTTCTACAGAACACACTCTGTTCACTGTTAGCAGAGTTCTACAGAACACACTCTGTTCACTGTTAGAGAGTTCTACAGAACACACTCTGTTCACTGTTAGCAGAGTTCTACAGAACACACTCTGTTCACTGTTAGCAGAGTTCTACAGAACACACTCTGTTCACTGTTAGAGTTCTACAGAACACACTCTGTTCACTGTTAGAGTTCTACAGAACACACTCTGTTCACTGTTAGCAGAGTTCTACAGAACACACTCTGTTCACTGTTAGAGTTCTACAGAACACACTCTGTTCACTGTTAGCAGAGTTCTACAGAACACACTCTGTTCACTGTTAGGAGAGTTCTACAGAACACACTCTGTTCACTGTTAGAGTTCTACAGAACACACTCTGTTCACTGTTAGAGTTCTACAGAACACACTCTGTTCACTGTTAGCAGAGTTCTACAGAACACACTCTGTTCACTGTTAGGAGAGTTCTACAGAACACACTCTGTTCACTGTTAGGAGAGTTCTACAGAACACACTCTGTTCACTGTTAGGAGAGTTCTACAGAACACACTCTGTTCACTGTTAGAGTTCTAGAGAACACACTCTGTTCACTGTTAGGAGAGTTCTAGAGAATCAAATCAAATCAAATCAAAATCAAATCAAATTTATTTATATAGCCCTTCGTACATCAGCTGAAATCTCAAAGTGCTGTACAGAAACCCAGCCTAAAACCCCAAACAGCAAGCAATGCATGTGAAAGAAGCACGGTGGCTGGGAAAAACTCCCTAGGAAAAACTCCTGAGAAAGGCCAAAAACCTAGGAAGAAACCTAGAGAGGAACCAGGCTATGAGGGGTGGCCAGTCCTCTTCTGGCTGTGCCGGGTGGATATTATAACAGAACATGGTCAATGTTAAAATGTTCGTAAATGACCAGCATGGTCAAATAATAATAATCATAGTAATTGTCGAGGGTGCAACAAGCACGTCCGGTGAACAAGTCAGGGTTCCGTAGCCGCACACTCTGTTCACTGTTAGCAGAGTTCTACAGAACACACTCTGTTCACTGTTAGCAGAGTTCTAGAGAACACACTCTGTTCACTGTTAGGAGAGTTCTACAGAACACACTCTGTTCACTGTTAGCAGAGTTCTACAGAACACACTCTGTTCACTGTTAGCAGAGTTCTACAGAACACACTCTGTTCACTGTTAGCAGAGTTCTAGAGAACACACTCTGTTCACTGTTAGGAGAGTTCTACAGAACACACTCTGTTCACTGTTAGCAGAGTTCTACAGAACACACTCTGTTCACTGTTAGCAGAGTTCTACAGAACACACTCTGTTCACTGTTAGCAGAGTTCTACAGAACACACTCTGTTCACTGTTAGGAGAGTTCTACAGAACACACTCTGTTCACTGTTAGAGTTCTACAGAACACACTCTGTTCACTGTTAGAGTTCTACAGAACACACTCTGTTCACTGTTAGCAGAGTTCTACAGAACACACTCTGTTCACTGTTAGGAGAGTTCTACAGAACACACTCTGTTCACTGTTAGAGTTCTAGAGAACACACTCTGTTCACTGTTAGGAGAGTTCTAGAGAACACACTCTGTTCACTGTTAGCAGACTTCTACAGAACACACTCTGTTCACTGTTAGCAGAGTTCTAGAGAACACACTCTGTTCACTGTTAGGATAGTTCTACAGAACACACTCTGTTCACTGTTAGCAGAGTTCTACAGAACACACTCTGTTCACTGTTAGCAGAGTTCTACAGAACACACTCTGTTCACTGTTAGCAGAGTTCTACAGAACACACTCTGTTCACTGTTAGCAGAGTTCTACAGAACACACTCTGTTCACTGTTAGGAGAGTTCTACAGAACACACTCTGTTCACTGTTAGCAGAGTTCTACAGAACACACTCTGTTCACTGTTAGGAGAGTTCTACAGAACACACTCTGTTCACTGTTAGCAGAGTTCTACAGAACATACTGAATTGTCATGAGTGAACGACATCCCATCATCTGAAGCCTATAATATAACAGAGAAGGTATAACAGCTAGAATACTAGAACACTGTCTAGATGCTTCTCAGGGAGCGCTGGCTGGCTTCACTCTGTTAAAAGATTGGTAGGGGGTAGTAGCCCCACACTTAAAAGGTAGTAGGGGGTAGTATGGACCAGTGGGCCGGGGCTGGGGGGGAGACGGACAAAGGGCCAGGGCAAGGGGGGGAGATGGACCAGGGGGGCCGGGGCGGGGGGGGAGACGGACCAAGGGCCGGGGCAGGGGGGAGATGGACCATGGGCCGGCTGGGGGGGAGACGACCAAAGGGCCGGGGCTGTGGGGGAGATGGACCAGTGGGCCGGGGCTGGGGGGGAGATGGACCAGTGGGCCGGGGGGGGGGGGGGGGATGGACCAGTGGGCCGGGGGGGGGAGATGGACCAGAGGGCTGGGGCTGGGTGGGGAGATGACCAAAGGGCCGGGGCTGGGGGGGGAGATGACCAGAGGGCCGGGGCTGGGGGGGAGATGGACCAAAGGGCCGGCTCGCATCCCTCAACTTTCTAGTCCCCCCTATAATTGGACCATTAGGCCGGCCCAGTCGAACAGCCTGGGACCGGGAGATACTTCAAAATATATATACAGTACCAACCAAGGTACCTCATGGAGCTGGTTGAGAGAATGTCAAGAGTGTGCATAGCTGTCATCAAGGCAAAGGGTGGCTACTTTGAAGAATCTCAAATATAAAAAATATATTTTGATTTGTTTAACCTTTATTGGTTACTACATGATTCCATATGTGTTATTTCATAGTTTTGATGTCTTCACTATTATTCTACAATGTAGAAAATAGTAAAAAATCAAGTAAAACCCTTGAGTAGGGTGTGTCCAAATATTAGACTGGTACTGGTATATTCACCGTTACCAAATAATTGATTAAAAACACACTGTTTTTGTAATGAAGGTCTACAGTAGCCTCAACAGCACTCTGTAGAGTAGCACCATGGTGTAGCCGGAGGACAGCTAGCTTCCGTCCTCCTCTGGGTACATTGACCACAATACAAAACATAGGAAGTCCGAC
>NW_021823298.1:0-25000 GCF_901001165.1 Salmo trutta | reverse complement strand
CAATATGGGATTTCTCATTTAACCTGTTGAGGTGTAGGGGACAGTATTTTCACGGCCGGATGAAAAACGTACCCAAATTAAACTGGTTACTACTCTGGCCCAGAAACGGAAATATGCATATAATTAGTAGATTTGGATAGAAAACACTCTGAAGTTTCTAAAACTGTTTGAATGGTGTCTGTGAGTATAACAGAACTCATATGGCAGGCAAAAACCTGAGAAAAATCCAACCAGGAAGTGGAAAGTCTGAGAATTGTAATTCTTCTTTTGATTCTCTATCAAAAGTACAGTTTCTGTGGGGTGACGTTGCACTTCCTAAGGCTTCCATTGGCTGTCAACAGCCTTCAGAAAGTTCTTTCAGCATTCTCCTGTCACTGGGCAGATAATAGGAGCTCAGTCACTGAGTGGACTGCCTGGAGACAAAGGACTTGGTTATGCACGGTCCCGCGATCCCGCCGTTCCTTCTTTTTCTTCTTGAATGAATATGCTATTGTCCGGTTGGAATATTATCGCAATTTTACGTTAAAAATACCATAAAGATTGATTTTAAACAGCGTTTGACATGCTTCTAAGTACGGTAATGGAACATTTTCATTTTCGTCTCTGGTACCGCGCTCGCGCGTTATGCCTTTGGATAGTGCTCGCACAAACAAAAATGGAGGTATTTGGACATAAATATGGATTATTTCGAACAAAAACAACATTTCTTGTGGAAGTAGCATTCCTGGGAGTGCATTCTGACGAAGATCAGCAAAGGTAAGAGAATATTTATAATACTAATTCTGAGTTTAGGTGACCCCGAACTTGGCGGGTGTCTGTATAGCTTGCTGTGATGGCGAGCTATGTACTCAGAATAATGAAAAATGTGCTTTCTCCATGAAGCTATTTTAAAATCTGACACAGCGGTTGCATTCAGGAGTAGTCCTATCTATAATTCTTTAAATAATTGTTATATATTTTGTCAACGTTTATGATGAGTATTTTTGTAAATTGATGTGCACATTCACCGGCAGTTTTGGTGGGAATACATTTTCTGAACATCACGCGCCAATGTAAAATTCTGTTTTTGGATATAAATATGAACTTTATCGAACAAAACATACATGTATTGGGTAACATGATGTCCTAGGTGTGTCATCTGATGAAGATCGTCAAAGGTTAGTGCTTCATTTAGCTGTATTTTGGGTTTTATTGACACATGTCCTTGCTTGGAAAATGGCTGTGTGATTATTTTAGTCTATGCACTCTCCTAACATAATCTAATGTTTTGCTTTCGCTGTAAAGCCTTTTTGAAAACGGACAATGTGGTTACATTAAGGAGAAGTGGTATCTTTAAAATGGTGTAAAATAGTTGTATGTTTGAAAAAGTTGAATTATGTCATTTTGCTGTTTTGAATTTGCCGCCCTGATATTTCACTGGCTGTGTCCCGCAGGTGGGACGTCCCATAGAAGTTAACGTCATTCAGAGTGTATGTCACTGTTTCTCATAGAATGAATCACACAGGGCACCATTCCTTCGCCGGACGGGGCGTTTGGATAGAGTAAACCCACTTCTTCAGCACCACTACACCACTGTGTAGGATCTATAACCTTTCACATAGCCTTACTGTAGGATCTATAACCTCTCATATAGCCTTACTGTAGGATCTATAACCTCTCACATAGCCTTAATATTAAATTAATTTCTTGTAGTAAACTTATACACCAAATCTAGGCACCATTTTGATCTGGAACAGGAGTGGAGAAATGATTTATTTCTTTCAGCATCTTGAGAGAATGAGAATGAGCAGTTAGATACCATCTGTAGAGGTACTGTGTTTATCAGCATCATAAAAAGCTGATAGTATTTCGACCACATAAAATATGGATCCAAGCAGAACTGAAATCTGATCAGAAAGACGTTGGATTGTTTTCACAGCTTTTTATTTCCTCACAACCGGTCAAACTGATGTCACTTGGACATTCAGAACTGAAAATCAAATTTAAAGGTCTTTGCTCCGTGAAAGAAGCAAAGATGACAGAGAACTTTACCGATGTCAACTATACCGAACAAAAATATAAAACGCAACATGCAACAATATTTTTTTATTTAAGCCCTAATCTATGGATTTCACATGAAGCCCCACCCACTGGGGAGTCAGGCCCATCCAATCAGAATTTGTTTTTCCCCACAAAAGGACTTATTACATACAGAAATACTCCTGTTTCATCAGCTGTCTGGGTGGCTGGTCTCAGACGACCTCGCAGGTGAAAAAGCCCGGATGTGGAGGTTCTGGGTTTACACATGGTCTGCGGTTGTGAGGCCGTTTGGACATACAGCCAACTTTTCTAAAATGACGTTGGAGGCGGCTTATGGTAGAGAAATTAACTTTACATTCTATGGCATCATCTCTGTTGGACGTTCCTGCAGTCAGCATGCCAATTGCACACTCCCTCAAAACTTGAGACATCTGTGGCATTGTTTTGTGTCCAAACTGTACATTTGAGTGATATTTTAGTGTCCCCAGCACAAGATGCACATGTGTGATGATCATGCTGTTTAATCAGCTTCTTGATATGCCACACCTGGAAGGAGGATGGATTTTATTGGCAAAGGAGAAATGTTCACAAACAAGGATGTAAACAAATTTAGGCCCAACATTCAAGAGAATGGAACATTTCAGGGATATTTTATTTCAGCTCATGAAACATGGGACCACAATTTTACATTTATATTTTTGTTCAGTTTAGTGTAGATTGAAGCATTCATTCTATCCCTTTATGACATCATTCTGTTGAGCAAAAGTTAATTTAGTCTTCTACAGTAAATTATTAAAACAGAAGGGAAGCTGCATATAACTAATTATAGACAAGTTGACTAACAAATAGCCTAACAAAGCGTCGGAAATTATAAAGCAGAAATATATCAAAATAATCAGGTAAAACTAAATCCTGCACCACCTGTCAAAAAATCGTTCCGTCATCTCTGATTGTAGCCAAGAGGCATTTTCTAAATTAGCGGGTCTGGGTCAGGTGTGGGCCTCTGGTTTTTCACTTTATCACCGGTAGGCGGTTGTGGATATGGTTATTAACAAAAACACAAACACATAGGTTAAATCCCAAATGGCACCTTATTCCCTATGTAGCCCCAAATAGGGCTCTGGACAAAATAAGTGCACTATGTAGGGAACAGGGTGCCATTTGGGATGCGTCTAGACTACGGTAGACGTTGTCCTTTAAAACTCGGCTTGTTGTGTTCAGTCATTGGGAAGAATATTTTGAAACAGAAACTAAAACAAAGGAGCATTTTTTTTAAAACTTTGTTTCAGAACATCTTCACATCGCTTGTACCATCTAGAAATATGTTGTCTGTCCAACGTTGAAGCAAGTGGGCCAGAAGGTACAGAATCCTCCTTCAACAGGAAGTGGTAAGTGGGCCAGAAGGTACAGAATCCTCCTTCAACAGGAAGTGGTAAGTGGGCCAGAAGGTACAGAATCCTCCTTCAACAGGAAGTGATAAGTGGGCCAGAAGGTACAGAATCCTCCTTCAACAGGAAGTGGGCCAGAAGGTACAGAATCATCCTTCAACAGGAAGTGGTATGTGACCCAGAAGGTACAGAATCCTCCTTCAACAGGAAGTGGTAAGTGGGCCAGAAGGTAAAGTAACTTCCTTCAACAGGAAGTGGTAAGAAGGTATATAGTATCAGTATCTTTCTTCCTGTCAGTTTAGTGTTTGTCTGTCCAAATGCACAGTAAGACAGGCACATAGAGCATTTTCTTTACAAACTGATCTGAGTCCCAGCAGTAAGATAGGCACATAGTTTAATGCTACAGAGCATTATCTTTACAAACTGATCTGAGTCCCAACAGTAAGATAATGCTCTGTATCATTAAACTGTGTGCCTATCTTTACAAACTGATCATGTATAAGTCCCAAACTGCACCCTACTGTATTCTTTATGGGGCCATGGTCAAAAGTAGTGCACTATATAGGGAATAGGGTTCATTTGAGATGCAGTTAGTGAGAATACCGTCCACACACACCGAGATAATGCCGTCTCTTCTTCTAACACTCCTGAATCAATGTGTGTAGGCAGGATATATCATGAGGATTCTCCATTGGCCAACAAAACATCTCTATATTTATTCATATATTTTTCCTCTCTCTCTCTCGCTCTGTCTGTCTTTCTCTCTCCTCTCCCCGTCTCAGTCGACCAGAGACTTGAGGTCTGGTAAGCCGGTCAGTTTGAGGTCCAGCAGCATCTGACCATAGGCTTTACCCTAAAGCAGAGAGAGGAAGAGAGAGGAGAGAGAGAGGAGAGGAGAGAGAGAGAGAGAGGCAGAGAGAGAGAGAGAGAGAGAGAGAGAGAGGAGAGAGAGAGAGAGAGAGAGAGAGAGAGAGAGAGAGAGAGAGGCAGAGAGAGAGATTTAAACCCTTTATACTGTAACCTTACAGGGCTAAATTATGTTAATGTGTTAGCAGAAATCTCACTAAGAATTCGCTATTTTACCGATAGACTGAAAACACGTGTCTGTGCCTGAATGTGTGTGTGTGTGTGTGTGTGTGTGTGTGTGTGTGTGTGTGTGTGTGTGTGGTGTGTGTGTAACCCTTTGATGTAACTCTGTGTTCCAGTGGGCCAATAAAAGGTTTTACAGGGCTGCTGCCACCACTGCCTGGGGTACGACAGAGAAGAGGAGGAATGGAGGGAGAGAGGGAGGGAGGGGGGGAGAGAGGGAGGGAGGGAGGGAGAGAGAGAGAGGGAGGGAGGGGAGTGTGGGCCTAAGAGGCCAGTGGTGAGGGGGAGAAGGTGAGAGGAACAGGGGGGGAAAGGGACAGAAGAGAGAAAGGAGTAGGGAGGGGGGGGGGTGTGGGATACAGGGAAAAGAGGTGAGGGGTCATGGTGTGTGTGTGTGTGTGTGTTACCTGAGGGTCACAGCGTATCGATGCCACCCCACCCCCTCCCAGAGAGCTTTGCAGGACGAAGTTGAGAGCATGAATCTCTGGTAACTCATAACTACAGGAGAGGAAAGGGTTAAAATACACACACACGCACGCACGCACACACACACACACACACACACGCGCACACACACGCACACGCACACACACGCACACACGCACACACGCACACGCACACACACACACACACGCACGCACACACACACACACACACACGCTCTTGTTAGCATAATCACTATCAGACGTGGAGCTGTGGTTAAACGCTGGAGGAAACAGAGGGCGAGTCCCAAAAGGCAACCTATTCCTTATATAGTGCACTACGTTTGACAAGGACCCATTGGGTCGTAGTGCACTATACAAGGGGATAGGGAATCATTGGGACTCCGGCCTACAGTCCTCCTCCTCCTCCACCCTTGACTGATCCCTTGGTGTGGAGGCTCATTAAAACACATCTGTTGTCTGTTAAATTACCACGGTCACCCACCCCCAGTCTAGTAATTTTATTAATTTTATTTTATTTATCCGTTATTTTACCAGGTAAGTTGACTGAGAACACATTCTCATTTACAGCAAGACCTGGGGAACAGTTACATGGGAGAGGGGATGAACAAGCCAATTGGAAGCTGGGGATGATTAGGTGACTGTGATGGTATGAGGGCCAGAATTGGGAATTTAACCAGGCACCAGGGTTAACACCCCTACTCTATGATACCAGGGTTAACACCCTACTCTATGATACCAGGGTTAACACCCCTACTCTATGATACCAGGGTTAACACCACTACTCTATGATACCAGGGTTAACACCCCTACTCTATGATACCAGGGTTAACACCCCTACTCTATGATACCAGGGTTAACACCACTACTCTATGATACCAGGGTTTAACACCCCTACTCTATGATACCAGGGTTAACACCCCTACTCTATGATACCAGGGTTAACACCCCTACTCTATGATACCAGGGTTAACACCCCTACTCTATGATACCAGGGTTAACACCCTACTCTATGATACCAGGGTTAACACCCTACTCTATGATACCAGGGTTAACACCCCTACTCTATGATACCAGGGTTACAACACCCCTACTCTATGATACCAGGGTGTTAACACCCTACTCTATTGATACCAGGGTTAACACCACTACTCTATGATACCAGGTTAACACCACTACTCTATGATACCAGGGTTACCCCCTACTCGATGATACCAGGGTTAACACCCCTACTCTATGATACCAGGGTTAACACCCCTACTCTATGATACCAGGTTAACCACCCCTACTCTATTGATACCAGGGTTAACACCCCTACTCTATGATACCAGGGTAACACCCCTACTCTATGATACCAGGGTTAACACCACTACTCTATGATACCAGGGTTAACACCCCTACTCTATGATACCAGGGTTAACACCACTACTCTATGATACCAGGGTTAACACCCCCTACTCTATGATACCAGGGTTAACACCCCTACTCTATGATACCAGGGTTAACACCCCTACTCTATGATACCAGGGTTAACACCCCCTACTCTATGATACCAGGGTTAACACCCCTACTCTATGATACCAGGGTTAACACCCCTACTCTAGGATACCAGGGCTTAACACCACTACTCTAATGAATACCCAGGGTTAACACACTACTCTATGATACCAGGGTTAACACCCCTACTCTAATGATACCAGGTTAACACCCCTACTCTATGATACCAGGGTTAACACCACTACTCTATGATACCAGGGTTAACACCCCTACTCTATGATACCAGGGTTACACCCCTACTCTATGATACCAGGGTTAACACCCCTACTCTATATACCAGGTTAACACCACTACTCTATGATACCAGGGTTAACACCCTACTCTATGATACCAGGGTTAACACCCCTACTCTATGATACCAGGGTTAACAACCCCTACTCTATGATACCAGGGTTAAACCCCTACTCTATTATACCAGGGTTAACACCCCTACTCTATGATACCAGGGTTACACCCCTACTCCTATGATACCAGGGTTACACCCCTACTCTATGATACCAGGGTTAACACCACTACTCTATGATACCAGGGTTACCCCTACTCTATGATACCAGGGTTAACACCACTACTCTATGATACCAGGGTTAACACCACTACTCTATGATACCAGGGTTAACACCCCTACTCTATGATACCAGGGTTAACACCCCTACTCTATGATACCAGGGTTAACACCACTACTCTATGATACCAGGGTTAACACCCCTACTCTATGATACCAGGGTTAACACCCCTACTCTATGATACCAGGGTTAACACCCCTACTCTATGATACCAGGGTTAACCCACTACTCTATGATACCAGGGTTAACACCACTACTCTATGATACCAGGGTTAACACCCCTACTCTATGATACCAGGGTTAACACCCCTACTCTATGATACCAGGGTTAACACCCCTACTCTAATGATACCAGGGTTAACACCCCTACTCTATGATACCAGGGTTAACACCACCTTCACCCTACTCTATGATACCAGGGTTAACACCCCTACTCTATGATACCAGGTTAACACCCCTACTCTATGATACCAGGGTTAACACCCCTATCTATGATACCAGGGTTAACACCCCTACTCTATGATACCAGGGTTAACACCCCTACCTATGATACCAGGGTTAACACCCTACTCTATGATACCAGGGTTAACACCCCTACTCTATGATACCAGGGTTAACACCCCTACTCTATGATACCAGGGTTAACAAACACCCTACTCTATGATACCAGGGTTAACACCCTACTCTATGATACCAGGGTTAACACCCCTACTCTATGATACCAGGGTTAACACCCCTACTCTATGATACCAGGGTTAACACCCCTACTCTATGATACAGGGTTAACACCCCTACTCTATGATACCAGGGTTACACCCCTACTCTATGATACCAGGGTTAACACCCCTACTCTATGATACCAGGGTTAACACCCCTACTCTATGATACCAGGGTTAACACCCCTACTCTATGATACCCAGTGTTAACACCACTACTCTATGATACCAGGTTAACACCCCTACTCTATGATACCAGGGTTAACACCCCTACTCTATGATACCAGGGTTACACCCCTACTCTATGATAACCAGGGTTAACACCCCTACTCTATGATACCAGGGTTAACACCACTACTCTATGATACCAGGGTTACACCCCTACTCTAATGATAAGGACCATGGGATCTTAATGACCACAGAGAGTCAGGACACCCGTTTAACTTCCCATCCAAAAGACAGCAACCCAACGCAGGGCAATGTCCCCAATCACTGCCCCGGGGCATATTTTAGACCAGAGGAAAGAGCACCTCCTACTGGCCCTCCACACCACTTCCAGCAGCATGTGGTCTCCCATCCAGGGAGCAACCAGGACCAACCCTGCTTCGCTTCAGAAGCAAGCCAGAGCCAAAGAGGTGCCTCCTACTGGCCCTCCAACACCACTTGTTCATACCCCCCCCTCTCCATTAATACCATGGTCATACCCCCCCCCCTCCATTAATACCATGGGTCATACCCCCCCTCTCCATTAATACCATGGTCATACCCCCCTCTCCATTATACCATGGTCATACCCCCCCTCTCCATTAATACCATGGTCATACCCCCCCTTTCTCCATTCATACCATGGTCATACCCCCCTTCTCCATTAATACCATGGTCATACCCCCCCTCTCCATTAATACAATGGTCATACCCCCCCTCTCCATTAATACCATGGTCATACCCCCCCCCTCTCCATTAATACCATGGTCATACCCCCCCTCTCCATTAATACCATGGTCATACCCCCCCCCTCTCCATTAATACCATGGTCATACCCCCCCCCCCCCCTTTAATACCATGGTCATACCCCCCCCTCTCCATTAATACCATGGTCATACCCCCCCCTCTCCATAATACCATGGTCATACCCCCCCCTCCCATTAATACCATGGTCATACCCCCCCTCCCCATTAATACCATGGTCATACCCCCCCCCCCTCTCCATTAATACCATGGTCATACCCCCCCTCCATTAATACCATGGTCATACCCCCCCTCTCCATTAATCCCACGGTCATACCCCCCCTCTCCATTAATACCATGGTCATACCCCCCCTCTCCATTAATACCATGGTCATACCCCCCTCTCCATTTATACCATGGTCATACCCCCCCTCTCCATTAATACCACGGTCATACCCCCCCTCCATTAATACCATGGTCATACCCCCCCTCCCTCCATTAATACCACGGTCATCCCCCCCCTCTCCATTAATACCACGGTCATACCCCCCCTCTCCATTAATACCACGGTCACCCCCCCTCTCCATTAATACCATGCTCGTCCCTCCTTCCTACCGTGTGACAGCATCATGTGTGTCTGGCTGTATGAGGTGATGGAAATATTCCTCCACCACTGTTTCAGTCAGGTGTTTCTTCAGGTAGGGGAAGTAAAGGGGATGACGTGATATCACACCTGAGGAGAGAGAGTCTATTAATATCACACCTGAGGAGAGAGTCTATTAATATCACACCTGAGGAGAGAGTCTATTAATATCACACCTGAGGAGAGAGTCTATTAATATCACACCTGAGGAGAGAGAGTCTATTAATATCACACCTGAGGAGAGAGAGAGTCTATTAATATCACACCTGAGGAGAGAGAGTCTATTAATATCACACCTGAGGAGAGAGTCTATTAATATCACACCTGAGTAGAGAGAGTCTATTAATATCACACCTGAGGAGAGAGTCTATTAATATCACACCTGAGGAGAGAGTCTATTAATATCACACCTGAGGAGAGAGAGTCTATAATATCACACCTGAGGAGAGAGAGTCTATTAATATCACAGCTGAGGAGAGAGACTATTAATATCACACCTGAGGAGAGAGAGTCTATTAATATCACACCTGAGGAAGAGAGTCTATTAATATCACACCTGAGAGAGAGAGAGTCTATTAATATCACACCTGAGGAGAGAGTCTATTAATATCACACCTGAGGAGAGAGTCTATTAATATCACACCTGAGGAGAGAGAGTCTATTAATATCACACCTGAGGAGAGAGAGTCTATTAATATCACACCTGAGGAGAGAGAGTCTATTAATATCACACCTGAGGAGAGAGAGTCTATTATATCACACCTGAGGAGAGAGAGTCTATTAATATCACACCTGAGGAGAGAGAGTCTATTAATATCACACCTGAGGAGAGAGAGAGTCTATTAATATCACACCTGAGGAGAGAGAGAGTCTATTAATATCACACCTGAGGAGAGAGAGTCTATTAATATCACACCTGAGGAGAGAGAGTCTATTAATATCACACCTGAGGAGAGAGAGTCTATTAATATCACACCTGAGGAGAGAGAGTCTATTAATATCACACCTGAGGAGAGAGAGTCTATTAATATCACACCTGAGGAGAGAGAGTCTATTAATATCACACCTGAGGAGAGAGAGTCTATTAATATCACACCTGAGGAGAGAGAGACTATTAATATCACACCTGAGGAGAGAGAGTCTATTAATATCACACCTGAGGAGAGAGAGTCTATTAATATCACAGCTGAGGAGAGAGAGACTATTAATATCACACCTGAGGAGAGAGAGTCTATTAATATCACACCTGAGGAGAGAGTCTATTAATATCACACCTGAGGAGAGAGAGTCTATTAATATCACACCTGAGGAGAGAGAGTCTATTAATATCACACCTGAGGAGAGAGAGTCTATTAATATCACACCTGAGGAGAAGAGTCTATTAATATCACACCTGAGGAAGAGAGTCTATTAATATCACAGCTGAGGAGAGAGACTATTAATATCACACCTGAGGAGAGAGAGTCTATTAATATCACACCTGAGGAGAGAGTCTATTAATATCACACCTGAGGAGAGAGAGTCTATTAATATCACACCTGAGGAGAGAGTCTATTAATATCACACCTGAGGAGAGAGTCTATTAATATCACACCTGAGGAGAGAGAGTCTATTAATATCACACCTGAGGAGAGAGAGTCTATTAATATCACACCTGAGGAGAGAGAGTCTATTAATATCACACCTGAGGAGAGAGAGAGTCTATTAATATCACACCTGAGGAGAGAGAGTCTATTAATATCACACCTGAGGAGAGAGAGTCTATTAATCACACCTGAGGAGAGAGTCTATTAATATCACACCTGAGGAGAGAGAGAGTCTATTAATCACACCTGAGAGAGAGAGAGTCTATTAATATCACACCTGAGGAGAGAGAGTCTATTAATATCACACCTGAGGAGAGAGAGTCTATTAATATCACACCTGAGGAAGAGAGTCTATTAATACACCTGAGGAGAGAGAGTCTATTAATATCACACCTGAGGAGAGAGAGTCTATTAATATCACACCTGAGGAGAGAGTCTATTAATATCACACCTGGAGGAGAGAGAGTCTATTAATATCACACCTGAGGAGAGAGAGTCTATTAATATCACACCTGAGGAGAAGAGAGTCTATTAATACACACCTGAGGAGAGAGAGTCTATTATATCACACCTGAGGAGAGAGAGTCTATTAATATCACACCTGAGGAGAGAGTCTATTAATATCACACCTG
The DNA here is from genome assembly GCF_901001165.1 of Salmo trutta. Taxonomy (NCBI): domain Eukaryota; kingdom Metazoa; phylum Chordata; class Actinopteri; order Salmoniformes; family Salmonidae; genus Salmo; species Salmo trutta. The sequence goes on along the minus strand of NW_021823298.1, from coordinate 13,416 downwards.
AGGAAGAGAGTCTATTAATATCACACCTGAGGAGAGAGTCTATTAATATCACACCTGAGGGAGAGAGTCTATTAATATCACACCTGAGGAGAGAGAGTCTATTAATATCACACCTGAGAGAGAGTCTATTAATATCACACCTGAGGAGAGAGCCTATTATATCACACCTGAGGAGAAGAGTCTATTAATATCACACCTGAGGAGAGAGTCTATTAATATCACACCTGAGGAGAGAGAGAGTCTATTAATATCACACCTGAGGAGAGAGAGACTATTAATATCACACCTGAGGAGAGAGAGTCTATTAATATCACACCTGAGGAGAGAGAGTCTATTAATATCACACCTGAGGAAGAGAGTCTATTAATATCACACCTGAGGAGAGAGAGTCTATTAATATCACACCTGAGGAGAGAGAGTCTATTAATATCACACCTGAGGAGAGAGAGTCTATTAATCACACCTGAGGAGAGAGAGTCTATTAATATCACACCTGAGGAGAGAGAGTCTATTAATATCACACCTGAGGAGAGAGAGTCTATTAATATCACACCTGAGGAGAGAGAGTCTATTAATTCACACCTGAGGAGAGAGTCTATTAATATCACACCTGAGGAGAGAGAGTCTATTAATTCACACCTGAGAGAGTCTATTAATATCACACCTGAGGAGAGAGTCTATTAATATCACACCTGAGGAAGAGAGTCTATTAATATTACACCTGAGGAGAGAGAGACTATAATATCACACCTGAGAGAGAGAGTCTATTAATATCACACCTGAGGAGAGTCTATTAATATCACACCTGAGGAGAGAGAGTCTATTAATATCACACCTGAGGAGAGAGAGTCTATTAATATCACACCTGAGGAGAGAGTCTATTAATATCACACCTGAGGAGAGAGTCTATTAATATCACACCTGAGGAGAGAGAGTCTATTAATATCACACTGAGGAAGAGAGTCTATAATCACACCTGAGGAGAGAGTCTATTAATATCACACCTGAGGAGAGAGAGAGTCTATTAATACACACCTGAGGAGAGAGAGAGTCTATTATATCACACTGAGGAGAGAGAGTCTATTAATATCACACCTGAGGAGAGAGAGTCTATTAATATCACACCTGAGGAGAGAGAGTCTATTAATATCACACCTGAGGAGAGAGGACTATTAATATCACACCTGAGGAGAGAGAGTCTATTAATATCACACCTGAGGAGAGAGAGTCTATTAATATCACACCTGAGGAGAGAGAGTCTATTAATATCACACCTGAGGAGAGAGTCTATTAATATCACACCTGAGGAGAGGGTCTATTAATATCACACCTGAGGAGAGTCTATAATATCACCCTGAGGAGAGAGTCTATTAATATCACACCTGAGGAGAGAGAGTCTATTAATATCACCCTGAGGAGAGAGAGTCTATTAATATCACACCTGAGGAGAGAGTCTATTATATCACACCTGAGGAGAGAGAGTCTATTAATATCACACCTGAGGAGAGAGAGTCTATTAATATCACACCTGAGGAGAGAGAGTCTATTAATATCACACCTGAGGAGAGAGAGACTATTAATATCACACCTGAGGAGAGAGAGTCTATTAATATCACACCTGAGGAGAGAGAGAGTCTATTAATATCACACCTGAGGAGAGAGTCTATTAATATCACACCTGAGGAGAGAGTCTATTAATATCACACTGAGGAGAGAGTCTATTAATATCACACCTGAGGAGAGAGAGACTATTAATATCACACCTGAGGAGAGAGTCTATTAATATCACCCTGAGGAGAGAGAGTCTATTAATATCACACCTGAGGAGAGAGAGTCTATTAATATCACACCTGAGGAGAGAGTCTATTAATATCACACCTGAGGAGAGAGTCTATTAATATCACACCTGAGGAAGAGAGCTATTAATATCACACCTGAGAGAGAGACTATTAATATCACACCGAGGAGAGAGAGAGTCTATTAATATCACACCTGGGAGAGAGAGTCTATTAATATCACACCTGAGGAGAGAGAGTCTATTATACACCCTGAGGAGAGAGAGTCTATTAATATCACACTGAGGATAGAGTCTATTAATATCACACCTGAGGAGAGAGAGTCTATTAATATCACACCTGAGAGAGAGAGTCTATTAATATCACACCTGAGAGAGAGTCTATTAATATCACACCTGAGGAGAGAGAGTCTATTAATATCACACCTGAGGAGAGAGAGTCTATTAATATCACACCTGAGAGAGAGTCTATTAATATCACACCTGAGGAGAGAGTCTATTAATATCACACCTGAGGAGAGAGAGTCTATTAATATCACACCTGAGGAGAGAGAGAGTCTATTAATATACACCTATAGAGAGTCTATTAATATCACACCTGAGGAGAGAGTCTATTAATATCACACCTGAGGAGGAGAGTCTATTAATATCACACTGAGGAGAGAGAGACTATTAATATCACACCTGAGGAGAGAGAGTCTATTAATATCACACCTGAGGAGAGTCTATTAATATCACACCTGAGGAGAGAGAGTCATTAATATCACACCTGAGAGAGAGAGTCTATTAATATCACACCTGAGGAGAGAGTCTATTAATATCACACCTGAGGAGAGAGTCTATTAATATCACACCCTGAGGAGAGAGAGTCTATTAATATCACACCTGAGGAGAGAGTCTATTAATATCACACCTGAGGAGAGAGAGTCTATTATCACACCTGAGGAGAGAGAGTCTATTAATATCACACCTGAGGAGAGAGAGAGTCTATTAATATCACACCTGAGAGAGAGTCATTAATATCACACCTGAGGAGAGAGAGTCTATTAATATCACACCTGAGGAGAGAGATCTATTAATATCACACCTGAGAGAGAGAGACTATTAATATCACACCTGAGGAGAGAGTCTATTAATATCACACCTGAGGAGAGAGAGTCTATTAATATCACCCTGAGGAGAGAGTCTATTAATATCACACCTGAGAGAGAGAGTCTATTAATATCACACCTGAGGAGAGAGTCTATTAATATCACACCTGAGAGAGAGAGTCTATTAATATCACACCTGAGGAGAGAGTCTATTAATATCACACCTGAGGAGAGAGAGTCTATTAATATCACACCTGAGGAGAGAGAGACTATTAATATCACACCTGAGGAGAGAGAGTCTATTAATATCACACCTGAGGAGAGAGAGAGTCTATTAATATCACACCTGAGGAGAGAGAGTCTATTAATATCACACCTGAGGAGAGAGAGTCTATTAATATCACACCTGAGGAGAGAGTCTATTAATATCACACCTGAGGAGAGAGAGACTATTAATATCACACCTGAGGAGAGAGTCTATTATATCACACCTGAGGAGAGAGAGTCTATTAATATCACACCTGAGGAGAGAGAGTCTATTAATATCACCTGAGGAGAGAGAGTCTATTAATATCACACCTGAGGAGAGAGTCTATTAATCACACCTGAGGAGAGAGAGACTATTAATATCACACCTGAGGAGAGAGAGTCTATTAAATCACACCTGAGGAGAGAGAGTCTATTAATATCACACCTGAGGAGAGAGAGTCTATTAATATCACACCTGAGGAGAGAGAGAGTCTATTAATATCACACCTGAGGAGAGAGTCTATTAATATCACACCTGAGGAGAGAGAGTCTATTAATATCACACCTGAGGAGAGAGAGTCTATTAATATCACACCTGAGGAGAGAGAGTCTATTAATATCACACCTGAGAGAGAGAGTCTATTAATATCACACCTGAGAGAGAGAGTCTATTAATATCACACCTGAGGGGAGAGAGTCTATTAATATCACACCTGAGGAGAGAGAGTCTATTAATATCACACCTGAGAGAGAGACTATTAATATCACACCTGAGGAGAGAGAGTCTATTAATATCACACCTGAGGAGAGAGAGTCTATTAATATCACCCTGAGGAGAGAGAGACTATTAATATCACACCTGAGGAGAGAGAGTCTATTAATATCACACTGAGGAGAGAGAGCTTTAATATCACACCTGAGGAGAGAGAGTCTATTAATATCACACCTGAGGAGAGAGAGTCTATTAATATCACACCTGAGGAGAGAGAGTCTATTAATATCACACCTGAGGAGAGAGAGAGTCTATTAATATCACACCTGAGGGGGAGTCTATTAATATCACACCTGAGGAGAGAGTCTATTAATATCACACCTGAGGAGAGAGAGTCTATTAATATCACCCTGAGGAGAGAGAGTCTATTAATATCACACCTGAGGAGAGAGTCTATTAATATCACACCTGAGAGAGAGTCTATTAATATCACACCAGAGGAGAGAGAGTCTATTAATAACACACCTGAGAGAGAGAGTCTATTAATATCACACCTGAGGAGAGAGAGTCTATTAATATCACACCTGAGGAGAGAGTCTATTAATATCACACCTGAGGAGAGATCTATTAATATCACACCTGAGAGAGAGTCTATTAATATCACACCTGAGGAGAGAGAGTCTATTAATATCACACCTGAGGAGAGAGAGTCTATTAATATCACACCTGAGGAGAGAGAGTCTATTAATATCACACCTGAGGAGAGAGAGAGTCTATTAATATCACACCTGAGGGGGGAGTCTATTAATATCACACCTGAGAGAGAGAGTCTATTAATATCACACCTGAGGAGAGAGAGTCTATTAATATCACACCTGAGGGGAGTCTATTAATATCACACCTGAGGAGAGAGAGTCTATTAATATCACACCTGAGGAGAGAGAGTCTATTAATATCACCTGAGGAGAGAGAGTCTATTAATATCACACCTGAGAGAGAGAGTCTATTAATATCACACCTGAGGAGAGAGAGTCTATTAATATCACACCTGAGGAGAGAGAGTCTATTAATATCACACCTGAGGAGAGAGAGTCTATTATATCACACCTGAGGAGAGAGTCTATTAATATCACACCTGAGGAGAGAGAGTCTATTAATATCACACCTGAGGAGAGAGATCTATTAATATCACACCTGAGAGAGAGTCTATTAATATCACACCTGAGGAGGAGTCATTAATATCACACCTGATGAAGAGAGTCTATTAATATCACACCTGAGGAGAGAGTCTATTAATATCACACCTGAGGAGAGAGAGTCTATTAATATCACCTGAGGAGAGACTATTAATATCACACCTGAGGAGATAGAGTCTATTAATATCACACCTGAGGAGAGAGTCTATTAATATCACACCTGAGGAAGAGTCTATTAATATCACACTGAGGAGAGAGTCTATTAATATCACACCTGAGTAAGAGAGTCTATTAATATCACACCTGGTAGAGAGAGTCTATTAATATCACACCTGAGGAGAGAGAGTCTATTAATATCACACCTGAGGAGAGAGAGTCTATTAATATCACACCTGAGAGAGAGAGTCTATTAATATCACACCTGAGGAGAGAGAGTCTATTAATATCACACCTGAGGAGAGAGAGTCTATTAATTCACACCTGAGGAGAGAGAGTCTATTAATATCACACCTGAGGAGAGAGAGTCTATTAATATCACACCTGAGGAAGAGAGTCTATTAATATCACACCTGAGGAGAGAGACTATTAATATCACACCTGAGGAGAGAGAGTCTATTAATATCACAACCTGAGAAGGAGAGATCTATTAATATCACACCTGAGGAGAGAGAGACTATTAATATCACACCTGAGGAGAGAGAGTCTATTAATATCACATCTGAGGAGAGAGAGTCTATTAATATCACACCTGAGGAGAGAGAGTCTATTAATATCACCCTGAGGAGAGTCTATTAATATCACACCTGAGGGAGAGTCTATTAATATCACACCTGAGTAGAGAGAGCTATTAATATCACACCTGAGGAGAGAGAGTCTATTAATCACACCTGAGGAGAGAGAGTCTATTAATCACACCTGAGGAGAGAGAGAGTCTATTAATATCACACCTGAGGAGAAGAGAGTCTATTAATATCACACCTGAGGAAGAGAGTCTATTAATATCACACCTGAGGAAGAGTCTATTAATATCACACCTGAGGAGAGAGAGTCTATTAATATCACACCTGAGGAGAGAGACTATTAATATCACACCTGAGGAGAGTCTATTAAATCACACCTGAGGAGAGAGAGAGTCTATTAATATCACACCTGAGGAAGAGAGACTATTAATCACACCTGAGGAGAGAGTCATTAATATCACACCTGAGGAGAGAGAGTCTATTAATATCACACCTGAGGAGAGAGAGTCTATTAATATCACACCCGAGGAGAGAGTCTATTAATATCACACCTGAGGAGAGAGTCTATTAATATCACACCTGAGTAGAGAGAGTCTATTAATATCACACCTGAGGAAGAGAGTCTATTAATATCACACCTGAGAGAGAGAGAGTCTATTAATATCACACCTGAGGAGAGAGTCTATTAATATCACACCTGAGGAGAGAGAGTCTATTAATATCACACCTGAGGAAGAGAGAGTCTATTAATATCACACCTGAGAGAGAGAGTCTATTAATATCACACCTGAGGAGAGAGAGACTATTATATCACACCTGAGGAGAGAGTCTATTAATATCACACCTGAGAGAGAGAGTCTATTATATCACACCTGAGGAGAGAGAGTCTATTAATATCACACCTGAGGAAGAGAGTCTATATATCACACCTGAGGAAGAGAGTCTATTAATATCACACCTGAGGAGAGAGAGTCTATTAATATCACACCTGAGGAGAGAGAGTCTATTAATATCACACACCTGAGGAGAGAGAGTCTATTAATATCACACCTGAGGAGGAGAGTCTATTAATATCACACCTGAGGAGAGAGAGTCTATTAATATCACACCTGAGGAGAGAGTCTATTATATCACACCTGAGAGAGAGAGTCTATTAATATCACACCTGAGGAGAGAGTCTATTAATATCACACCTGAGAGAGAGTCTATTATCACACCTGAGGAGAGAGAGTCTATTAATATCACACCTGAGAGAAGAGTCTATTAATATCACACCTGAGGAGAGAGAGTCTATTAATATCACACCTGAGGGGGAGTCTATTAATATCACACCTGAGGATAGGAGTCTATTATATCACACCGAGGAGAGAGTCTATTAATATCACACCTGAAGAAGGAGATCTATTAATATCACACCTGAGGAGAGAGAGTCTATTAATATCACACCTGAGGAGAGAGTCTATTAATATCACACCTGAGGAGAGAGAGTCTATTAATATCACAACTGAGGAGAGAGAGTCTATTAATCACACCTGAGGAAGATCTATTAATATCACACCTGAGGAGAGAGAGTCTATTAATATCACACCTGAGAGAGAGAGTCTATTAATCACACCTGAGGAGAGAGAGAGTCTATTAATATCACACCTGAGGGGAGTCTATTAATATCACACCTGAGGAAGAGAGTCTATTAATATCACACCTGAGGAGAGAGTCTATTAATATCACACCTGAGGAGAGAGAGTCTATTAATATCACACCTGAGGAGAGAGTCTATTAATACACCTGAGGAGAGAGTCTATAATATCACACCTGAGGAGAGAGTCTATTAATATCACAACTGAGGAGAGAGAGTCTATTAATATCACACCTGAGGAGAGAGTCTATTAATATCACACCTGAGGAGAGAGAGTCTATTAATATCACACCTGAGGAGAGAGAGTCTATTAATATCACACCTGAGGAGAAGAGTCTATTAATATCACACCTGAGGAAGAGAGAGTCTATTAATATCACACCTGAGGAGAGAGAGACTATTAATATCCACCTGAGGAGAGGAGACTATTAATATCACACCTGAGGAGAGAGCGTCTATTAATATCACACCTGAGGGAGAGAGTCTATTAATATCACACCTGAGGAGAGAGAGTCTATTAATATCACACCTGAGGAGAGAGAGTCTATTAATATCACACCTGAGGATAGAGAGTCTATTAATATCACACCTGAGGAGAGAGAGTCTATTAATATCACACCTGAGGAGAGAGGTCTATTAATATCACACCTGAGGAGAGAGTCTATTAATACACACCTGAGGAGAGAGAGTCTATTAATATCACACCTGAGGAGAGAGTCTATTATATCACACCTGAGGAGAGAGAGTCTATTAATATCACACCTGAGGAGAGAGAGTCTATTAATATCACACCTGAGAGAGAGTCTATTAATATCACACCTGAGGAGAGAGTCTATTAATATCACACCTGAGGAGAGAGAGTCTATTAATATCACACCTGAGGGAGAGTCTATTAATATCACCTGAGGAGAGAGAGTCTATTAATATCACACCTGAGGAGAGAGAGTCTATTAATATCACACCTGAGGAGAGAGTCTATTAATATCACACCTGAGGAGAGAGAGAGTCTATTAATATCACACCTGAGGAGAGAGAGTCTATTAATATCACACCTGAGGAGAGAGAGTCTATTAATATCACACCTGAGGAGAGAGTCTATTAATATCACACCTGAGGAGGAGTCTATTATATCACACCTGAGGAGAGAGATCTATTAATATCACCCTGAGGAGAGAGTCATTAATATCACACCTGAGGAGAGAGAGTCTATTAATATCACACCTGAGGAGAGAGTCTATTAATATCACACCTGAGGAGAGAGAGTCTATTAATATCACACCTGAGGAGAGAGAGTCTATTAATATCACACCTGAGGAGAGAGTCTATTAATACACCGAGGAGAGAGAGTCTATTAATATCACACCTGGGAGAGTCTATTAATATCACACCTAGAGAGAGTCTATTAATTCACCTGAGGAGAGAGAGTCTATTAATATCACACCTGAGGAGAGAGAGTCCTATTAATATCACACCTGAGGAGAGAGAGTCTATTATCACACCTGAGGAGAGAGAGTCTATTACACACCTGAGGAGAGAGAGTCTATTAATATCACACCTAGGAGAGAGTCTATTAATATCACACCTGAGGGGAGAGAGTCTATTATATCACACCTGAGGAGAGAGAGTCTATTAAATCACACCTGAGGAGAGAGAGTCTATTAATATCACACCTGAGGAGAGTCTATTATATCACACCTGAGAGAGAGAGAGTCTATTTATCACACCTGAGGAAGGAGTCTATTAAGATCACACCTGAGGAGAGAGAGTCTATTAATATCACACCTGAGGAGAGAGAGTCTATTAATATCACACCTGAGGAGAGAGTCTATTATATCACACCTGAGTAGAGATCTATTAATATCACACCTGAGTAGAGAGAGTCTATTAATATCACACCTGAGGAGAGAGAGAGTCTATTAATATCACACCTGAGGAGAGAGTCTATTAATATCACACCTGAGGAGAGAGAGTCTATTAATATCACACCTGAGGAGAGAGAGTCTATTAATATCAACCTGAGGAGAGAGAGGTCTATATATCACACCTGAGGGGAGAGTCTATTAATCACACTGAGGAGAGAGAGTCTATTAATATCACACCTGAGGAGAGAGAGTCTATTAATATCACACTGAGGAGAGAGAGTCTATTAATTCACACCTGAGGAGAGAGAGTCTATTAATATCACACCTGAGGAGAGAGAGTCTATTATATCACACCTGAGAGAGAGAGTCTATTATATCACACCTGAGGAGAGAGAGTCTATTAATATCACACCTGAGAGAGAGAGTCTATTAGAGTCTATTATATCACACCTGAGGAGAGAGAGTCTATTAATACACACCTGAGGAGAGAGTCTATTAATATCACACCTGATAGAGAGAGTCTATTATATCACACTGAGGAGAGAGAGTCTATTAATACACACCTGAGGAGAGAGAGTCTATTAATATCAACCTGAGGAGAGAGTCTATTAATATCACACCTGAGGAGAGAGAGTCTATTAATATCACACCTGAGGAGAGAGAGAGTCTATTAATATCACACCTGAGGAGAGAGAGTCTATTAATATCACACCTGAGGAGAGAGTCTATTAATATCACACCTGAGGGGGGGTACAGTGAGTCTTACCGATGTTGCTGAGTCCCTTGTCTCCACTCCTGGTGTAGGTCAACTCCCTTAGTCTGTAGGAGTAGAGACCACTGGGGAGATCTGGAGAGAGAGACAGAGAGAGAACAGTGAGAGAAGGAAGACAATCAGGAATGAGAGAAGGGTCAAACCTGGAATCAGATATAAGATAATAGATAGGTAATCTATTAGCTCTGCCTCTCCATTCATGGAGGAACCAGAGTGTTCCTATCTACAGAGGGATAGGTAATCTATTAGTTCTGCCTCTCCATTCATGGAGGAACCAGAGTGTTCCTATCTACAGAGGGATAGGTAATCTATTAGTTCTGCCTCTTCATTCATGGAGGAACCAGAGTGTTCCTATCTACAGAGGGATAGGTAATCTATTAGTTCTGGCTCTCCATTCATGGAGGAACCAGAGTGTTTCCTATCTACAGAGGGATAGGTAATCTATTAGTTCTGCCTCTCCATTCATGGAGGAACCAGAGTGTTCCTATCTACAGAGGGATAGGTAATCTATTAGTTCTGCCTCTTCATTCATGGGATCAGGAATGCCCAAGAAACAATCCTAATAGGGGGGGTTGAGTAGTGTGGAGAGGACTAGGGGGGTTTGAGTAGTGTGGAGAGGACAGGGGGTTTGAGTAGTGTGGAGACCAGTGATGGCGACCTGCGACAGGTACAGCTTTCTCCTCCGCTGGGGGCAGAGCCTCAGAGTCTAACTCTGCCTCCGTGTGCGTCTCGACTTGCTCTCCACCAATGTGCATGTCCACCTGCAGTGATGTCATCGATAACAATGAATTAATACATCAACCATGGAATAAAACCAGTTGAAGTCTTATCGGCCACTAAATAAACCATTCAATCTACACTAACCATAAAACATGATGTTTTTCGATCAATAAATCAAACACCCAATTAATATACAAGCAAATCGATCAATTCATCTGATCAGTATCTATGAGGAATAATATTGTGATTATTTTACCTTCAGCTGAGACTTTGAATGCATGAAGAAGAAAGGTTTCAGAACCGGAGAGCTGCAAAAGACATCATGAAAACAATCATGAAAAGACCCCCCACCCCCCCCAAAAAAACACATAGGATTATTTTGTGTGTGAGAGAAGGGCTGTGGCAGTCGGGGACATTTGTTCAGCCGTTCGTTGATTGTCAAGCAAATAACAGGTCGGTCTCACGGTAATTGACCGTTAATGAACATAAACACATTTGTCTTCCACGCAAAGCCTACAAGCCACTGATCCAACCTTGGAAAATCTACATTTTAAAAAGGCTAATAAATCCATGTAATATAGCCTACAGCATCACAATAAATCCATGATTTATTTTAGACAGGTCTAAAGAAACATGATATGAAGAAAATGTAGTCTATTTCAGAATTACAGAATAGTATACTCTGAGTTGTCCTTATGTCCTGATGTGGTTATGCCATATAGTGTGGGCGACACTAGTTCATTTAGCAGGTCCTGATAGGGCTGTGCCATATGGCTGTGGGCGACACTAGTTCATTTAGCAGACAACTTTGCTTAGAATTCAGTGGCATTATTTTATATACATTTTTTATAGTACGAATAACAATTGAACATAGCTGAATAAAATATAAATTATATTTTCTCCTAACGATTTGAGAGGGCGCACATCTGTGTTGAGCGTTAACAAAGAAACAGGTCCTCCTATATGGTTAATGTAGAGTCATTAATGTAACTTTAGTTGTTCTACAAACGTCGGGCTGATATATTTAGATGTTTAACACATTGTAAGGCTGAATGATGAGAGACTAGTGATGATTTGAAAAAAGTCACTTGAAAGGCATGACCTCTGCATTGTTTTGTTTTTTTTTGCACAGGCGTACACACTTCATCAGTCTCTCCACTGACAATTTGACAAGCACTTGATAATGCCTCGAATTTCCGGGCGGCATCCCATTTGTTGTGGTCGTAATGCACCCTAAAAAAAATCCATGACAATCAGCTACTCCAAATCACCTCTCACTCACACGGCTCTCCATCAAATGATCGGGTCTTTCTCACAGGCTACAAGTGAAGACAGACACATCGGGGACGCAACTGCGCGCATCCCTTATCCAAGGTGCATAATTGAAGATATTGGAAGAACTGTCCATGTTTTACTTTCCATCAGCCAACAAGATGAGTAGACCTAACGAACAGCAAAAGCATTAGCCTGTGTCAATCTACTATCCCCCATAGTACAAAGTTCACCTATTCTATGCGAGAAATAAATATTCCAAACATAGTCTGGGACAGTTGTGGGATGTGATAGATCTCAAATTAATAATAATAAAATTAACCACGAGCATAAAAAAAAACTGTTTTAAGCAATGAGGCTGACGCAACAGAACAGAACAGTTAGCTTAAAATGTTGATAAACTACTAGCATTTCTCACATTATCAGCATAGCAATGCGCACATGGCAGAAGGCTATAAAGCGAATGTTCCATTAGCAGGAAAACACCATTATCAAAAGTGACCGCAAATGCGATTATGCATCTAATGCTTTTTATTATAAAGGCTATTTTAAATGGTGAAAATGATCTCTTCCCCAAACTGGAAACTTACACACCGCTTGTTATACCAGCTGGGCTCTACACCCCCCCTGTGTATACCAGCTGGGCTCTACACCCCCCTGTGTTACCACTGGGCTCTACACCCCTTGTGTATACCAGCTGGGCTCTACACCCCCCTTGTGTATACCAGCTGGGCTCTACACCCCCCTTGTGTATACCAGCTGGGCTCTACACCCCCCTTGTGTATACCAGCTGAGCTCTACACCCCCCTTGTGTATACCAGCTGGGCTCTACACCCCCCTTTGTATACCAGCTGGGCTCTACACCCCCCCTTGTGTATACCAGCTGGGCTCTACACCCCCCCCTGTGTATACCAGCTGGCTCTACACCCCCCTTGTGTATACCAGCTGGGCTCTACACCCCCCTTGTGTATACCAGCTGGGCTCTACACCCCCCTTGTGTATACCAGCTGGGCTCTACACCCCCCCTTGTGTATACCAGCTGGGCTCTACCCCCCCTGTGTATACCAGCTGGGCTCTACACCCCCCTTGTGTATACCAGCTGGCTCTACACCCCCTTGTGTATACCAGCTGGGCTCTACACCCCCCTTTGTATACCACTGGGCTCTACACCCCCTTGTATACCAGCTGGGCTCTACACCCCCCCTTGTGTATACCAGCTGGGCTCTACACCCCCCCTTGTGTATACCAGCTGGGCTCTACACCCCCCCTTGTGTATACCTGGGCTCTACACACCCCCCCCTTGTGTATACCAGCTGGGCTCTACACCCCCTTGTGTATACCAGCTGGCTCTACATCCCCCCTTGTGTATAC
>NW_021823297.1:0-49203 GCF_901001165.1 Salmo trutta | reverse complement strand
AACCAGGCTCTAGGAGAACTGTGTGTGTTGTGTACCTGTGGTCTAGCGTTGGCAATATCCAGGTCGTGTAGCGTGACGTCTTGGATTATCTCTTTCTTCTTGTGGCCCCCTTGGGCAGCGGCACGTACTCCTCAGCCTCCAGGTCAACTCCGTGGCAAATGTGTCACACCGACCTTGTCTCTGCGCACACGCCACACACAGATGGAATGGTTAAACACAGAACACAAGCATACTGAACAAATATATAAATGCAACATGTAAAGTCTTGGTCCCATGCTTCATCAGTTGAAATAAAAGACCCCAGAATGTTTAATACGCACAAAAAGATTATTGCTCTCAAATTTTGTGCACAAATGTTTACATCCCTGTTAGTGAGCATTTCTCCTTTGGAAAAATAATAATAAACATTATCATTACACAGGTGCACATTGTGCTGGGGACAATAAAAGGGAAATCATATTTTGTCACACACAATGCCATAGATGTCAAGTTTTGAGGGAGTGTGCAATTGGCATGCTGACTGCAGGAATGTCCACCAGAGCTGTTGCCAGATAATTGAATGTTAATTTCTCTACTGTTGACCGCCTATGTATTTTTAGAGAATTTGGCAGTACGCCCAACCGGTCTCAACCACAGACCACGTGTAACCACGCCAGCCCAGGAACTCCACATCTGGCTTCTTCACCTGCAGGATCATCGGAGACCAGCCACCCAGACAGCTGATGAAACTGTGGGTTTGCACAACCGAAGAATTTCTGCAGAAACTGTCAGAAACCATCTCAGGGAAGCTCATCTGTGTGCTCGTCGTCCTCACCATGGTCTTGACCTGACTGCAGTTTGGCATTGTGACGACTTCAGTGGGCAAATGCTCACCTTCGATGGCCACTAGCACGCTGGAGAAGTGTGCTCTTCACGGATGAATCCCGGTTTCAACTGTACCTGGCAGATGGCGTCGAGTGGGCGAGTGGTTTGCTTATGTCAACGTTGTGAACAGAGTGCCCCATGATGGCGGTGGGGTTATGGGAAAGCATAAGTTAGACACAATTGCATTTTAACGAAGGCAATTTGAATGCAGAGATAACGTGACGAGATCCTGAGGCCCATTGTCATGCTATTAAGCTGCTGCTATCACCTCATGTTTCAGCATGATAATGTATGGCCATGTTGCAAGGATCTGTACACAATTCCTGGAAGCTGAAAATGTCCCAGTTCTTCCATGGCCTACACACTCACCAGACATGTCACCCATTGAGCATGTTTGAAATGCTCTAGATCGACGTGTACAACAGAGTGTTCCAGTTCCCATCAATATCTAGCAACTTTGCAGCCATTGAAGAGTGTGGGACAACATACCACAATCAACAGCCTGATCAAGTCTATGTGAAGGAGATGTGTCACGCTGCCTGAGGGAAATGGTGGTCACACCTAGGGCTGTGGTGGTCAGGACATTTGTCAGCAGGTGATTGTCAAGCAGATAACTGCTTGTCTCAACGGTAATTGACCATTAACATAAACACATTTAAATCTCCTGGCTTCCACACACAGCCTACAAGCCACTGATGCAGACCTTTGGAACATCTCCATTTTAAAAAGTCTAATAATCCATGTAATACAGCCTACACCTGCACAATAAATCCATTACTATTTTAGACAGCTCTAAAGAAACAGGATATGAAGAAAATGTAGTCTATTTCAGAACAGAATAGCATACTGACTTGTCCTTATGTTAGGCCCTGATCTGGCTATGCCATATGACTGTGGGCTACACTAGTTCATTTAGCAGACACGATTTGCTTAGAATTCCGTGGCATTATTTTATAGCATGACGAATACAATCGAACATAGCTTAATAAAATAGAAAGGATATTTTCTCCAAACAATTTCAATAGGAAGTGTGCACATGCAGCCATTCTGTGTTGAGCGGTTAAGATAGAACTGGTCCTCCGACATGCTTAATTTAGAGTTATTAATGTAACTTTAGTTGTAATACAAACATTGGGCTAAATGTTTTGATGTTTAATACATTCTAAGGCTGCACGATGAGACTAATGATGATTTGAGAAAAGTCACAAGCTGCACATACTTCAGTCTCTCGTTCACAATTTGACAAACACTTGATCATATTCTTACCAAGCCTCGAATTTCCCGGCGGCCCACCTTGGGTGGCCAAAATGCCTCCTAAAAAAAACATGAAATTTGCGGCCACTTGTGCCCTTGGGCTGAATATAATAGGCTAATTATATTTCCCTTCTCCCGGCTGCCGTGCTCCACAGCACCCCTCGCTCACATGGTGCTCTCAGATGTAGCCAATGCCAGTCACGTGATCGGATCCTTCTCACAGGCATTTCAGCTAAGTAGGCTACCGACGCATCCGGGATGCAACTGCTCGCGTCCCTCTTATCGAATTCCCAGGCACATATTGAAGATGTTAGAACTGTCCACATTTAGCCTACTTTTCGTCAGCCATCAAGATGAGTAGGCTAACGAACAGCAAAAGCACTGGCCTGTCAATCTAATATAGTAGTATAGTACAAAAGTTGACCTATTCTATTGGTCAACTTGGCCTCTGCAAGGAATATATATTCCAAACATACTCTGGGACAGCAGGGGTGAGGCGCGATAGCCCAAATTAATACCACCACTTGCATAAAAAAAAAACGTTTAAAATCAATGAGGCTGATCGTTTAGGTTAAAATGTTGATAAACTATTAGGCCATTTTTTTTTCACATTATAAGCGCAGCAATGCGAATACGGCAGTAGGCTATTAGCGCGAATGTTCCAAAATGCAATCACTTAGCGGGAAAACACCGTTCTCGAAAGTGACGGCAAATGCGATTATGCATGCAATGCTTTATTTTAAAGGTATATTTTTAATGGTGAAAATGATCTTCCCCAAACTTGAAACTCATGCGCAGCCTATGTGCAAGTTAGGCTCTAAACCGGTTAGAAAGCGGATTAAAGTGCATCATTTTTTAAAGTTATTTGGCCACTTTAGTTGTGATACAAACCTAACAAAACATATAGGCCTATGGGCTAGGATACATGAGGCATGCGACTATGATTTCAAAAAGTAGCAAAAAAAAGTATGAGCTGTTTCTTGCTTTAATGCAGAAGCTGGGCATCATTCACAAGTGATAATACATAATTCACAAGTGATAGGCTAATAGTATCACCCATCAGACTATTCTTAACGTAATGTTGTCTTTACATATAGTATAATATTTGAGTTGTGATTTAGAATGGGCCATTATAATGCACCTGTCTCATAACAGGGGCACGAAAAAAAAAAAATATGTCATCTATGCACTTAAAAAGCGAATGGAGGACACTTTTCCCATGGTTCATTTTCATTCCAGCCAGGTAGGCTATGCTCCTGTTGTACAAAAAAAGCAATGTCCTTAATATGGGAAGTTGATGAATAATATAGACCTAGCCCATAGAAAGCTGATGGGATCCTCCTATTTTTAATAGAGGCCATCTTTTCTCACACAATTGCATAGCCTATAAAAATGTTGTGCAACATGAGCTCATGAAGTGTTTGATTAGATTTTTGATCACATTTGCATTGATGGGAGAGTGATTAGCGGGACAATAAGCATCAGAGCTTGGAAAAGCCTAATTACTGTGACTAAACGGTCACGTAGAATTTGACTGCGTTCGTGACTCATGACCGCCGTGTGACGGTAATACAGGACCATCCATAGTCACACCAGATACTCACTGCTTTTCTGATCCACACCCCCCTACTTTTTTTTATAAGGTATCTGTATTCCCAGTCATGCGAAATCCAGATTAGGGCCTAATGTATGTATGTATTTTAATTGACTGATATCCTTATATGACCTGAACTATGTAAAATCTTTGAAATTGTTGCTTTATATGTTTTGTTCAGTGTACTAGCTCAATCCCATCAGAGGTGGTCTGGTGGCTGAAACTAGGCCCATCACTTCATAGGGGAATAAGATGAAGGGAGGAGGGGGAAAGCAGGGGTATGATTGGACTCAATGCCAACTCGAGGAGGGCATGAAAGAGGCGGGGGGATGAAAGAGTAAGATTCAGGGAGGGTCCTACAAGGGCTGTCAACAGCAACAAATGTAAGGACCACCCCTCCCCCCGGCCCACCTGCAACCTCGGCCCACCTGCACCAATTAAAGAAGCCGTCAACACACGCGTCAACACAGGCCACGAGGCCCGTCCACCAGAACAGAGGGAGAGATGGAGAGATAGGGGGAATAAAACCCAGGGCCGATGAAGAGCTGGAAGAATTCCAGTGTACAGTTGAGAGATGAAACAGAGCCGGAGGACTGACGGAGATGAAACAGAGCCGGCATGGAGGACTGGGGCATAAGGGCACAGCGTTTAGTGTAGTTTGTAAGAATATTCTTCGTTTGTGTACTTGTTAGTTAGTTTTTGTACTATGTCAATTACTTTGACTTTGAATTGTTTGAGCCACTGTAAATGTGTAATTTGTGTATGGGAGCCTTTTCAAGGTGAGCGTTTGTATAGAAGTGTATTAAATAGGTGGAAGTGTATTGATACCTTGACAGCTCCACTGTTTGATTCAATGTAGATGACGTCTCCTGCCTCCACACGCTCCTTCTGCAGGCTCTCATAAATACTGGGATCCAGCTACACACAAACACAGACAGTTAGATAAAAATGAGTGTTTTTACAGAGCGCGTCATGCCCCTTCAAGAGTAGAATGAAGTTGTCCCTAGACACTGAGCTAGGGCCAGTTGTGTCCCCCACTCTCCCTAACTGTTATAGCTGGGATTTGGAGAGGCTAAGCTGATCCTAGATCTGTGTCTAAGGCCAACTTCTACATGGACTGGTCTAGCCTCCGACAGGTGCCTGACCTTGAGCTGCTTGGTGCCCTTGCCTGTCTTCAGTCCGATGATGACATGGCTGATGGTCTTCCCGTAACCACCCATGGGGTTCTCCGTCTCACAGGGGGTCAGCTCTGTAACCTCCCCCTCATACACCTCCTTGGTTTCCTTGATACGCAGCCCTGGAGGAGGGAGGACAGGGTCACACATACTGAATGAAGACTCTGTAAAGCCTTTATTCTCTTGAACCAATAAAACCATCCTTTATTCTACCTGGCAGATCATTTATTGGAGAATGTGAGACTGTGAGAGGAGAGTGAGTGTGTGTACAGTGCATGGTCCTCTTTCTGTGTAATGTGATCACAATGTAGCCCTTGTTCCTTCTGCATACAGCCTCTCGGTGTGTGAGTGGGCTACAGGTGACTGGGGGGGTGAGCTCCACGCTTCTGAGGGAAAGGCTGTTTTTCAGAGTGCACTTATCAGGGGGTGTCGACATGCTCAGAATGTACCCTGCCCTTTCCCTCCATCGTAACACTCATGTTCTGTGTCCTGGCTCCATTCCCTTCTCTGTGACAGTGAATAATAATAATTTGGCGTGGTGCTTATATGTGTCCTGCTACACACAATTGTGTAATGTAAATTAGTTTTTTTGCATATTCCAACTCTCCCCGAGACACCTGCAGGGAGTGGGGTGACGGCCATGGCCACCAAGTTAAGTGCTTTGTTCAAGGGCACAGCAATACATTTTTCACCTTGTCGGCTCCAGTATTCGAACCAGCGACCTCTTGGTTACTGGCCCAACGCTCTAACCTCGAGGCTACCTGCCATAATGTTAACACTCGAACAAACCCCTTCCCCCAATGCCCCTTTCAAGCGTTTTCCCCAGTGTCAACAGCCACACTGATCCCCTACCCTAGTCAGCCTAGTAGGAGGGGCGTGGAGGAGAACCCCTGGCTCTGGAGTCTATTCTGATGGTGGTGTAGTTGGTGAATGAAGGGTGCAGCATTATCTGGTCTCCAATTGACCCAGGTATATATGTGTGTGTGTTGTGTGTGTGTGTGTGTGTGTGTGTGTGTAATCCATTCCCAGTGGCCCGTGTTTGTGTGTGGTCCCTCACCTATTGCCCTCCTGAAGTTCTCCATCAGCACCTCTGTTTTCTTGATCTCTGAAGAGTAGACCTCACTACCCACCATGGGGCAGAATGGCACCTTGTTGCCCAGTTCCTGTGCCATAGCCAAAGCCAGGGCAGTCTGCAAGGGGGAGAGAGATGGTGCAAAGTAGGGTTGGTTAAAGTCTCAAGTCTCATATTATTTCTATTCATGTGGAGGCCAAAGGTATAATCATCAGTCCAAAAGTATGTTTTGCAACAAAAAACAAGTTTCTATTGGACAAACTCAGGTAGGTCCCTCCCCATTTTTTCACTTCCATTTGGTTCTAGTTGGTTCCTAGTGAATACACCCCTGGAGACACAGCAAGCATATTAGACATTTCACAATTACTTTCGGGTATCATTGAAGTACTGAAGTAACATTTTGTCTACCTTTCCTGTACCTGGAGGTCCAGCCAGTAAAACTGCCCTTCCTGACATCTTCTTTGAGCGGATCAGTTCCACAATAATACCACAAGCCTGTTGACAGAAAAAACATAATTAACATAAAATATTGAAAGACATAGAATAAAGAACATTCCAAAGGACAAAGACCTGCAAAGTCACGTGATATCAGAAATACCGTGGCTAAATAACTAAAGTAGCCAACTCCAATACTTACGTTCACGCAACTAGCTAGCTAGGCTAACTTACCTCTCTTGCAGCCTCCTGCCCCACAAGACCTGACGCATTTTGCTTTGCATTCCCGGCCTCGTCTAGCCCAGTCCTTTCACATGGCTGTGAGAAGCGACGCGCTGCGTTTTCGTGGTGCTTTTCACTTCCTCGATCTTCATGACTGTGTTATGTTTATTAAACTATTATAAGTAACCAATACCATCTAACAATAATGCCCCCTTACTCGTTATTTCTTCAATGTTTGAATCTGTTATAATCGGCGCGTTAACTCCAAACACACATAGAGCCGGTCTGTTTCCATGTGGGTTACCAAGGAAGTACAACCGTAAAGTTTTTTGTTCTGGGGGTACACTATTGGACAATTATGCTCTTCTGTTATAAAGCGATTGGATAGAAGCACTGTCACTCTCACTCATAAGAAAACACCACGCCTCTCTTTGGCTTTTATTTCCGCTTGTGTTTACGTCACATTGACGTTACGGAAAATGGTACAGACTTTGAGATTGGTTCCGCCCGATGTGCGTTCCATCGCCTACAATCTCTTATCCAAGTTCTAGACGGATATTTCTTCACATATCACATTTATTTTGTAGCCTATGCTTGCGAGAGGGACTAAAACGTTACTCCAACCGGCATATTTTCCAAATTACTGTTTTTATTGATACACAGTTTACAGTAAAGTTTCGTGTAATTCGACAGCTAACGTAAACTATATTTCATAAAAATATGAATGAATTGTAAGATTAAGAGTTTAATGAATGACGGTTAGTTTAACGTAAAAGTAGTCAATTGTGTTACGTGTAATTACGGAAAGTAAACTAGAGTTCAAGGTCCAGCCGCGCTACCAGCCACGCTACGTGCTGAGACTGGTTGCGACAGGAACATATAGCTAGTTAGTCAAAACTACCAGTCATGGTAGACTCGAGCAACAACCACCCGAAGACCCACAATTTTAACGTGGGGGTACTTGGGCATGTCGACAGCGGGAAGACGTCGCTTGCCAGGGCTCTCAGCAGCACAGCGTCCACGGCTGCCTTTGACAAGAACCCGCAGTCCCGAGAGAGGCATCACCCTGGATCTTCTTCCTTCACCATGGACCTCCCAGAGCAGCTGCGGGCGGTGTCCGGGTGCCGGGGCTATGACAATCTGCAGTTCACGCTGGTGGACTGTCCTGGACACGCGTCCCTCATTCGCACCCTCATTGGGGAAAAGGAAGCGAATGAGGATCGTGTTACTGTTTTAACTGCATAAATACATCTATTCCCTAACAACAGTGGCAGGACAGCAAATGCTCAGGTGTTGACATTTGTGTGATAGTGGAGATCCCATCACTCACACTAATGACATGTACGTGAAATAAATGTGTCACATGCTTTGTAAACAAGTGTAGACTAACAGTGGAATGCTTACTTACTGGCCCATCCCAACAATTGCTGGGGTAAAAAAATATATATTACACACACACTACATGGCCAAAAGTATTCCTCGTTGAACATCGCATTACAAATAATGGACTTTAATATAGAGTTGGTCCCCCCTTTGCTGCTTTAACAGCCTCCACTTATCTGGGAAGGCTTTCCACTAGTTGTTGGAACATTGCTGCCACAAGAGCATTAGTGAGGTCGGACACTGATGTTGGGCGATTAGGCCTGGCTTGCAGTCGGTGTTCCAATTCATCCCAAAGGTGTCAGATGTGGTTGAGGTCAGGGCTCTGTTTTGGCCTGTGAAGTTCTTCCACACCGATTTCGACAAACTTTCTGCACAGGGATATTGTCAGGCTGAAACAGGAAAGAGCCTTCCCCAAACATTTGCCACTAAGTTGGAAGCACAGACTCGTCTAGAATGTCATTGTATGCTGTAGTGTTAAGATGTCCCTTCACTGGAACTAAGGGGCCTAGCCCCAAACCATTAAAACAGTGACACAATGACTTCTTATGTTGATAGTCACTAAGCTTTCAGTAAGGCCATTCTACTACCAATGTTGGTCTATGGATATTGCATGGCGGGTGCTCGATTTTATACACTGTCAGCAATGGGTGGCTGGCTGAAATAGCCAAATCCACTATTTTGAAGGGGGGGGCCACGTACTTTATTTATATATAAACATGAAGAATAAATACACAATTAGTAACGAAACTTGGCTATATACACGGGGGTACCGGTTACCGAGTCAATATGCAGGGGTAACGAGGTAATTGAGGTGGATACAGTGCATTCGGAAAGTATTCAGACCCCTTGACTTATTCCACATTTTGTTACGTTACGACTTTGTTGCTAAAATGATTAAATGTTTTTTTCTTCATCAATACTACAAACAATACCCCATAATGACAAAGTGAAAAAAAAGACAAAACATTCACATTTTAAAATAGAACCTTATTTACATAAGTATTCAGACCCTTTGCTATGAGACTCAAATTGAGCTCAGGTGAATCCTGTTTCCATTGATCATCCTTGATCATTCTGTGGTAAATCCAATTGATTATACATGATTTGGAAAGGCACACACCTGTCCTATATAAGGTCCCACAGTTGACAGTGCATGTCAGAGCAAAAACCAAGCCATGAGGTCGAAGGAATTGTCTGTAGCGCTCCGGAACAGGATTGTGTCGAGGCACCAGATCTAGGGAAGGGTACAAAAATGTTCTGCAGCATTGAAGGTCCCCAAGAACACAGTAGCCTCCATCATTCTAAAATGGAAGAAGTTTGGAACCACCAAGACCCTTCCTAGAGCTAGTCCGCCCAGCCAAACTGAGCAATCGGGGGAAAGGGCCTTGGTGACCAAGAACCCGATCATCACTCTGACAGAGCTCCAGAGTTCCTCTGTGGAGATGGGAGAACCTTCCAGAAGGGTCAACCATCTCT
Source organism: Salmo trutta (assembly GCF_901001165.1). Taxonomy (NCBI): domain Eukaryota; kingdom Metazoa; phylum Chordata; class Actinopteri; order Salmoniformes; family Salmonidae; genus Salmo; species Salmo trutta. The sequence goes on along the minus strand of NW_021823297.1, from coordinate 39,728 downwards.
GCAGCACTTCACCATCAGGCCTTTATGGTAGATTGGCCAGACGGAAGCCACTCTCAGTAAAAGGCACATGACAGCTCGCTTGGAGTTTGAAAAAGGTACATAAAGGACACGCCTATGTGAAACAAGATCTCTGGTCTGATGAAACCAAGATTGAACTATTTGGCCTGAATGCCAAGCATCACGTCTGGAGGAAACATTGCACCATCCCTATGGTGAAGCGTGGTGGTGCCAGCATCATGCTGTGGGGATGTTTTTCAGCTGCAGGGACTGGGAGACTAGTCAGGATCGAGGGAAGATGAACGGAGCAAAGGACAGAGAAATCCTTTTTGAAAACCTGTCCCAGAACGCTCGGGCCACAGACTGGGGTGAACGATTCACCTTCCAACAGGACAACGACCCTAAGCACACAGCCAAGACAATGCAGGAGTGGCTTTGGGACAGGTCTCTGAATGTTCTTGAGTGGCCCAGCCAGAGCCTGGAAACTGAACCTGATCGATCATCTCTGGAGATGAAATAGCTGTGCAGCGACGCTCCCCATCCAACCTGACAGAACTTGAGAGGATCTGCAGAGAAGAATCTGAGAAACTTGCCAAATACAGGTTGTGCCAAGATTGTAGCATCATACCCAAGAAGACCTCAAGGCTGTAATCGCTGCCAAAGGCGCTTCAACAAAGTACTGAGTAAAGGGTCTGACATTTCTAAAAACCTGTTTTTGCTTTGTCATTATGAGGTATTGTGTATAGATTGATGAGGGGGACAAAAACAATTTAAGCCATTTTAGAATAATGCTTTAACGTAACAAATGTGGAAAAAGTCAAGGAGTCTGAATACTTTCTGAATGCACTGTATGTACAGTGTAGGGGTAAAGTGACTAGGCAATAGGATAAGTAATAAAACAGTAGCAGATCCGTGTGTGATGAGTCAAAATAATTATTGCAAAGAGGGTCAATGCAGATAGTCCGGGTAGCTATTTGGTTAATTATTAGTTGTCTTATGGCTTGGGGGTAGAAGCTGTTCATGGTCGTGCTGGTTCGAGTGTTGGTGCATCAGTACCGCTTGCCGTGCGGTAGCAAAGAGAACAGACTGTGACTTGGGTGGCTGGAGTCTTTGAAAAGTTGTAGAACCTTCCTCTGACACCGCCTTGTATAGAGTTCCTGGATGGGCAGGGAGATCAGCCCTAGTGATGTACTGGGCCGTACGAGCTACCCTCTGACACCGCCTTGTATAGAGGTCCTGGATGGCAGGGAGATCAGCCCTAGTGATGTACTGGGCCGTACGAACTACCCTCTATAGCGGCTTGCCGGTCGGACGCCAAGCTTGTTGCCCGTCAGGATGTCCAGCATCCCGTTGCAGAGGGAGGGTGTTCAGTCCCAGGGTTCTGAGCTTAGTGATGACTTGGAGGGCACTATGTTGTTGAACAGCTGGGTTTCTTTTTGTAATCCGTCATAGTTTGCAAGCCCTGACACATCAGATGAGTGACAGAGCTGACTTAGTAGGATTCAATCTTAGTCTTGTATTGACGCTTTGCCTTTTTTTTCTGGCTCGTCGGAGGTCATAGCGGGATTTATTATAGGCGTCCATATTAGTTTTCCTACTCGTTGAAAGCGGAAGCTTTCGCTCAGTGTAATGTTCCTTGTAATCATGGCTTTTGGTTGGGAAATGAAACGGGCCAGTCAACTGTCGGACAGCTGGCACTCTAGCCCTGAAGTTTGACGGTCAGGTACAGGAATAGCAATTGGCAACATACAATTACTTTATCAGATAAGGACAACATGTTCATGGATAATTGATTGAGGGTGGTAACTTCCGATACTGTAGAGCTTACTGTATTGCCTGGAACTCATGGAAGTTGCTGTCAGAGGTTCAACTCCCGATCCAGCCAGCAGAGGGCGAATGAGGACTGCAGAATATAGACTACACAAACACCATACAAATACAGTACCAGTCAAAAGTTTGGACACATCTACTCATTCAAGTGTTTTTCTTGATTTTTACTATTTTAGACATTGTAGAATAATAGTCAAGACATCAAAACTATGAAATAACATGGAATCATGTAATAACCAAAAATAACCAAATACAAATATATTTTAGAGTCTTCAAAGTAGCCACCCTTTGCCTTGATGACAGCTTTGCACACTCTTGGCATTCTCTCAACCAGTTTCATGAGGTAGTCACCTGGAATGCATTTCAATTAACAGGTGTGCCTTGTAAAAAGTTCATTTGTGGACTTTCTTTCCTTAATGAGTTTGAGCCAATCAGTTGTGTTGTGACAAGGTAGGGGAGGTATACAGAAGATGGCCCTATTTGGTAAAAGTCAGTCCTCATTACTTTAAGGCATGAAGGTCTGTGAACTCGGAAAATTGCAATCGCAAAAACCATCAAGTGCTATGATGAAACTGGCTCTCATGAGGACCGCCACAGGAAAGGAAGACCCAGAGTTTCCTCTGCTGCAAAGGATAATTTCATTAGAGTTAACTGCACCTCAGATTGCAGCCCAAATAAATGCTTCACAGAGTTCAAGTAACAGACACATCTCAACATCAACTGTTCAGAGGAGACTGTGTGAATCAGGCCTTCATGGTTGAATTGCTGCATAGAAACCACCACTACTAAAGGACACCAATAATAAGAAGAGACTTGCTTGGGCCAAGAAACACAAGCAATGGACATTAGACCGGTGGAAATCTGTTCTTTGGTCTGTTGAGTCCAAATTTGAGATTTTAGTTTCCAACCGCCATGTCTTTGTGAGACGCAGAGTAGGTTAACGGATGATCTCTGCATGTGTGGGTCCCACCGTGAAGCATGGTGGAGGAGGTGTGGGGGTGCTTTGCTGGTGACACTGTCAGTGATTTATTTAGGAATTCAAGGCTACCACAGCATTCTGCAGCATTATACCATCCCATGTGGTTTGCGCTTAGTGGAACTATCATTTGTTTTTCAACAGGACGATGACCCAACACACCTCCAGGTTGTGTAAGGGCTATTTGACCAAGGAGAGTGATGAAGTGCTGCATCAGATGACCTGGCCTCCACAATCACCTGACCTCAACCAATTGAGATGGTTTGGGATGAGTTGGACTGCAGAGTGATGGAAAAGCAGCCACAAGTGCTGAGCATATGTGGAAACTCCTTCAAGACGGTTGGAAAAGCATTCCTCATGAAGCTGGTTGAGAGAATGCCAAGAGTGTGCAAAGCTGTCATCAAGGCATAGGGTGGCTACTTTGAAGAATCTAAAATCTATTTTGATTTAACACTTTTTTGGTTACTACATGATTCCATATGTGTTATTTCATAGGTTTGATGTCTTCACTATTATTCTACAATGTAGAGAAATAGTACAAATAAAGAAAAAACCCTTGAATGAGTAGGTGTGTCCAAACTTTTGACTGGTACTGTATAATTTATTTCTCAAATCAACCATGCAAAGCAGCCATTACATGGTTAACGCACACTGACTGACTGGCCCCTCCACTATCCTGTGGCTTTGGCAAGGAGAGAGGTGGAATGGGCAGAACTCTCCAGGAGGACGAGAAAGATTTCCTATCCTACGGCTCAGTTGAACTCTGCTCACTCATTTCCCCTCTCTTCTTTCTTGCTACTGACCCCCCCCCCCTCCAATGAGGTTTGTAGGATTGATCCACTTGTTTAATTATTTCTATTCATATCAGGTAGTGACAATATGTTATCCCTGTAAGAGGAGACTGCTTTGACAGGCCTGAGAGGTGAGGGTGAGCAAACTGGGCATTGGTGGGAGAAGAGAACAGGGGGAGTCGCAGTAGAAGGAAAGTAGGATAAGGGGAATACACACACACACACACAGGAGTGCAGCCTGAGTCAGTGTATATGGCTGGTAGTTTGCTATATAAAGCCAGTGTGTCTCTGTGGATGGCAACATGCTGTGGATTAGGGCGGAAGGAAGGTGTGGGGAACGGGGTATGTACTAAGCTTCCCCTCCTATCCCAATGGGGAGAGCACAGGAAAGAAAGGGAGCCAAAGAGAGGCAGAGCAAAGAGGGGAGCACAGGAAAGAAAGACTGCCAAAGTGAGGGAAAGAAAGAGGGAGGAAAGACAACCAAGCGAGCTGGGTCTCTAATTTCAGCCCTCTAGCCCTTCTCCCTTCTTTACATCCCTTTGTACCCTCCCTCCCTCTTTCCCTCTCTTCTTGTTCTGTTGTTATTCTTGGTTGTCTGTTTCTGTTCCTGTTGCTCCATTGGTTGCTCAACTTATGAATTTGGTCATATGGCCCTCCAGGAGTCCTGTGTAGAGGAGCTGTAACCATGCAGTGCTGAGTGTGCACAATCATTTCACTACAGTAGTTTTGGACTGCGTGTTATTATTGACAAGTCATATAGCAATAAATGAAAGTATAATGGTGCGTGTGTGTTCCAGGGGCTCAGATCATAGACCTGATGATGCTGGTGGTAGACGTGGTGAAGGGGGTCCAGACCCAGACAGCTAGTGTCTGCTGATAGGAGAGCTGACACTGCAACCCGCATGGTGGTCATTCTCAACAAGACTGACCCTGCTGCCGCCCAACAAGAGACAGACCGCCATCAACAAGATGACCAAGAGACTGCACAAGACCCTGGAGAACACCAGGTACCACACACACACCACACACCACACACACACACACACACACACACACACACACACACACACACACACACCACACACCACACATACACACACACATACACACACACACCCACACACACACCCACACACACACACACACACCAACACACAGTCATTCTAACCCCTGTTTCATCCCCTGTTGGCCAGATTTAAAGACTGTCTTGTGATTGCCGTGGCAGCGAAGCCTGGGGGTCCTGAGGCCCCTGAAACAGAGGAACCCCTAGGGAGTGCCTGACCTAATGGAGGTAAGACCCTGAACACACTGGTGCCCCAGGATGTGCCTGCACTATTAGCGGTATGGGTTAATATTCTGACTAGACAGGACAAACCCGTTTTCCCAATTTCTGGTATATCATCAAGATAAATTAATCACAGCACGTTTTGGAGTCATTCAGCAGTTTGTACCTGGTTAATTAGAATGTTTTTGGAAATTAATGTTGGAAAGCAAACATTTTGTATTCCTAAAACATACATTGAAAATTATGCTATCGCTGATTCCTGTTGACAAGAACTTTTCATAAATGGGCCAATGTCAAAACAACAGTTTGAAGTGTCCAAATCAATAATCAATTAGATACAAAAACTATTTGTGATATTGAAAACCTAAACAAAAAATGTACTACCTACATATACAGTTGAAGTCGGAAGTTTACATACACTTATTACACTCACTAAAACTAATTTTTTAAATTTCTTGTTAACAACTATAGTTTTGGCCAGTCGGTTAGGACATCTACTTTGTGCATGACACAAGTAATTTTTCCAACAATTGTTTACAGACAGATTATTTCACTTATAATTCAAGGTATCCCAATTCCAGTGGGTCAGAAGTTTACATACTTGACTGTGCCTTTAAAACAGCTTGGAAAAATTACAGAAAATGATGTCATGGCTTTAGAAGCTTCTGATAGGCTAATTGACATCATTTGAGTCAATTGGAGGTGTACCCTGTGGATGTATTTCAAGGTCTACTGTCAAACTCAGTGTCTCTTTGCCTGACATCATGGGAAAATCAAAAGAAATCAGCCAAGACCTCAGAGAAAAAAATTGTAGACCTCCACAAGTCTGGTTCATCCTTGGGAGCAATTTCCAAACGCCTGAAGGTACCACGTTCATCTGTACAAACAATAGTACGCAAGTATAAACACCACAGGACCACGCAGCCGTCATACCACTCAGGAAGGAGACGCGTTCTGTCTCCTAGAGATAACGTACTTTGGTGCGAAAAGTGCAAATCAATCCCAGAACAACAGCAAAGGACCTTGTGAAGATGCTGGAGGAAACAGGTATAAAAGTATCTATATCCACAGTAAACGAGTCCTATATCGACATAACCTGAAAGACCGCTCAGCAAGGAAGAAGCCACTGCTCTAAAACCGGCATAAAAAGCCAGACTACGTTTGCAACTGCACATGGGGACAAAGATCGGACTTTTTGGAGAAATGTCCTCTGGTCTGATGAAACAAAAATAGAACTGTTTGGCCATAATGACCATCGTTATGTTTGGAGGAAAAGGGGGAGACTTGCAAGCCGAAGAACACCATCCCAACCGTGAAGCACGGGGTGGCAGCATCATGTTGTGGGGGTGCTTTGCTGCAGGAGGGACTGGTGCACTTCACAAATAGATGGCATCATGAGGTAGAAAAATTATGTGGATATTGAAGCAACATCTCAAGACATCAGTCAGGAAGTAAATCTTGGTCGTAAATGGGTCTTCTAAATGGACAATGACCCCAAGCATACTTCCAAAGTTGTGGCAAAATGGCTTAAGGACAACAAAGTCAAGCTATTGAAGGTGACCATCACAAAGCCCTGACCTCAACCCTACAGAAAACTTGTGGGCAGAACTGAAAAGGCGTGTGCGAGCAAAGAGGCCTACAAACCTGACTCAGTTACAACCAGCTCTGTCAGGAGGAATGGGCAAAATTCACCCAACTTATTGTGGGAAGCTTGTGGAAGGCTACCCGAAAGGTTTGACCCAAGTTAAACAATTTAAAGGCAATGCACCCAAATACTAATTGAGTGTATGTAAACTTCTGGCAATGTGATGAAAAAAATAAAAGCTAAAATAAATCATTCTCTACCATTATTCTGACATTTCACATTCTTAAAATAGTGATGATCCTAACTAACCTAAGAAAGGGAATTTTTAAGAGGATTAAATGTCAGGAATTGTGATAGCTGAGTTTAAAGGTATTTGGCTAAGGTGTATGTAAACTTCCGACTTCAACTGTACATGAGCCCAATAGTAATATATTACTTGTATTATCATTGTTTGTGAGCACCTTATAAACTGCATATGCACCAAAAACCCTTTTGGTTTGACAAGTGGCAATAAATCCCTCATATTGATTGGGGGGGAGATCAGGTTATATGCACAATAAAAAACACACAGGAACTGTAAATATTGTTTACATCACTGGTTAGAGGACAGCTGTTAAGGACAGCCTGCTACGTTTTGGAGTGATGCATTTTGATTTGGGGCTCGCCAAAACAGAAAGAGAAACACAGCACTTATTTGCCAATCACTCATGATCGATATCGCGTTGAAATCAATAGAACGAGAGGGGGGAGTCAGGTTGCATGTCCTGTTCGAACACTACTGAAAAACCACACTGAATCTGGGATAGTATGTATACTGTATCACTGGTTAGAGGAACAACTTGTAAAAAAAACATCCAGCTACATTTTCGATTGTTGCATTTTGTTTCAAGTGGATCGCCAATGGGGAAAGGTAAACGCAGCACTATTTGTTAAAGGGATACTTCGGGATTTGTCAATGAGGTCCTTTATGTACTACCCCAGAGTCAGATGAACTGGTGGATAGCATGCTAGTCGATACCCATAGATTTCCAGTAAATCTCTGGGGAAGTAGATGAGTTGTCAACAGCCCGAAGTATCCCTTTAATCACTCATATCAATATCACTTGAAATCAGTAGAGTGAGGCAAACGTTTGGATGGTAGGCGCTGTTTGAACTAAAACTATTCAAAGGCCACACTGAGTCTGAGGATATTTCTCTTATTATCACCGGTTAGAAGTTAATTTGCTAAAGACAGCGGTCTACATATTGCTTTGTTATTTAACTTACATGAATCACGCCCCTGCATATGATATCAACACTGACAAGTTTGGCTGTTATTTCAGTGATAGTTTGAATCTGGTGTGAGGCTAGCAACTTTTATATAGACCACCCCAAATTCTCCATGCTGTTTGAGTTCGAAAATGAGAGCACAGTTCTAACTCCTGTGACCCACAGTGCTTATGTCTTATCACAGGACAAAACCAAAGAGATTGAACTGTTTTAAGCAAATGATCTTGTACCATCATGCTGACTATAAACTTTTATACTAACATCACCCATCTGAGGTAAAAAGCATGTGTAATTCCCCCAATTTGATGTAGGGAAATTCCACGGTAATGGAATTACTGAAAATTGTACCAAACACATTACAGGAAGAACTGTGCTGATACAAAGTTTGGGTAATAGAATAAAACTTAGGTTTGACCGTAATTCTGTAACCAAACTTTCCATCTGCACAGTTTTTTCCAGTAGATGTGTTTTTGTACAATTTCAGTGGAGATTGTTAAAGTAGTCCTTGTGCATAGAGTTGTACGGTTTGTTAAACTTTGAAATCAATGGTTTGGGTTTGGTATACATTTTGAAGTGAAAAATTGGAGTCATGAAAAAATAAGAGTAATTTGGTTAACTTGGAAATTGCCCTGTTGGTCAGACGTGAGCTTGTGTAATGTAGTAACACATACTGTCACATCATGGAAAGTAGCGTAATGTAAATTAATTAAATGTGGCATAAAAATGCAATATTTTAATTTAGGATTATAGTTATAGTTAGTTAACTCACAGTTTTTACAATAATCACCATATATTTGTCACTAGTTTAACTATTTAGAGAGTTAAGTGCTCTCAAACAACATTTGAAAACCGGGTTGCTCTAGACTATAGCTTCCATAGTGTCTGTGCAGCAGCCTCAACGTTCGACGCCACTTTTCTTACTGGTGTGAAGACCGCTCAATGATACCTCAGTATCCTTTATTGAAACGGTACAGTAAAGGTAGATACCATAGAACAAGAGGCATAGGTCAGGGGGTCTGCCCTATGATTAAAACACCAGAGCCGCTGGTCAGGAAGTCTTTATGAAACCACAGGATGCACAGACTCAACACTAAGATAGCTTCTGATTAGGAACTGGCCCTCTAGTCTGTTTGTGTGTGTGTGTGTGTGACTAGCCTGAATCACACTCATGCCTACGATGACCGTACAATGTTTATGACAGCAGTTTGACTTTGCTCTGTAATGCACGTCTCCCCGAGCTGTTGAGGGAGCCAGACGTGCCTCCCTCACAGAGACCCGGGGGGGGAGCCCTGCTGATGGAGGTGGACCACTGAGACCCGGGTGAGCCCTGCTGATGGAGGTGGACCACTGAGACCCGGGGGGAGCCCTGGCTGATGGAGGTGGACCACTGAGACCCGGGGTGAGCCCTGCTGATGGAGGTGGACCACTGAGACCCGGGGGGAGCCCTGCTGATGGCGGTGGACCACAGAGACCCGGGGGGAGCCCTGCTGATGCGGTGACCACAGAGACCCGGGGGGAGCCCTGCTGATGGGCGGTGGACCACTGAGACCCGGGGGGAGCCCTGCTGATGGCGGTGGACCACAGAGACCCGGGTGGAGCCCTGCTGATGGAGGTGGACCACAGAGACCCGGGGGGAGCCTGCTGATGGCGGTGGACCACAGAGACCCTGGGGGAGCCTCTGATGGCGGTGGACCACTGCTTCATCCATCCGCGGTCGGGGCATGCTCATGACCGGAACCATCCTACAGGGGGCGCTAGCTGTCAATGACACCGTGGAGATCCCAGCGCTCGAGCTACGGTCACTGACCACAGAACGTTGATTTGCATGACCACTGAAAGAAGTCCTGGTCAGTGGTTCTCAACCCGCTAAGTCTATTGACCAACAAAAATTATTTGTGATATTGCTGATTTATTAGAGTACGTTAGTCAGTTGAATTAGTTTCATGGCATGCTCTTAGTCCCTGCTTCCAGAAAGGTGGAGAATCGTTGTTGCAGTAGAAGAACCCTGATTCAGATGACCTGGACAGCACAAGGCTGGAGTAGAAGTTACAGAGTTCATAAGTTGACTGGAAGAGGAGGGAGGGGAAAGAGGGATGGTAGTGTGGGGGTGGAGGATGTGTGTGTGTTTTGGAAAGGGCAGGATGGGGAGACTGGGGAGGAGGGGTGGAGGTTGACAGTACAGGAGCTGACTAATTTAGACCAGATGCAGTCACTCACATTTGTTTGTAGGCCAGCCTAGTCTAAACACCAGCTTATTGTATTCAACCTTACTATCAACTGGTGTCATTATAACATCCTCCATCAGGTGGCAAGCAAAAGCCTGAAAAAAACAGGCTTTTGTCTCAGCATTCAGTGGCATAGAAGAATCGTGGTTAGGCCACAACGACCATACTCTCAGTCACAACACAACAATGGACTCACAACAAAAACAACACTCAGTGATGGGTAGGATAATTGGCCCTGTAACCGAATGGCTGCTGGGTCAAATCCCTGAGCCGACAAGGTAAAAATCTGCCGCTCTGCTCTTGAGCAAGGCAGTTAACCCCCAACGACAATTGCTCCCCGGGGCACCGATGATGTGGACGTCGATTAAGGCAGCCCCCAGCACCTCTCTGATTCAGAGGGGCTGGGTTAAATGCGGAAGACACATTTCAGTTGAATGCATTCAGTTGTACAACTGACTAGGTAACCCCCTTTCCCTGTTCTGTTGTATATTGTACATGGTAATACCTCGTAATTTGCCAATTGCATAACTAACCTTGAACAAACATACAAGAGTTGGTTAGTTTGATTGTCTCTCTGTGTTTGTCTTTTAACCCCTAGGTGACCAAGAAAGTCAAGTTGACCCAGATGTTCCGTCAGCCGGTGTGTGGGGCCATGCAGGGTGACCGTGTGGGTGTGTGTGACCCAGTTTGACCCCAAATTGCTAGAACGGGGGTGGTGTGTACCACTGGTTCCCTACACACCCTCCCCGCTGCCCTCATCTCCGTCAGAAAGATTGGCTAAAGATTGGCCACCCATGCCAAGTTCCATATCACCGTGGGGCACGAGACCGTCATGGCCAGGGTCACCTTCTTCGGTCTGCCCCCTGGGGAGAACCCCCAGACCCCTACCACGGACCCCCAGCCATCCCCCTCCGACCCCCACTCCCCTCAGCCAGAACCCAGCCCCCTGAGCACACCCTTCTCCGTTGACCCGGAGTACTTCCACCAGGACGAGTATGTGATTGGCCAGCGGGAGGCCGGAGGGTCTGGGCCAGACTCGGAGCAGTGGGCGCTGCTGGAGTTTGAGCGTCCGGTCACGTGTCGCTCTCTCTGCCTGGTGATTGGCTCCAAGCTGGACACAGACATCAACGCCAACGCATGCCGGCTGGCGTTCCAGGGGCGTCTGCTGGAGGGCTTTGAGGAGAAGAGCTACTCTGAGACTACACTACCCAGACTACGCATCTACAAGAACAAACGCAAGGAGGGAGCGGTGGAGAGGGTGAGTGGACGCCCTGCTCGCCTCTCTCTGACACCCTGCCCTCCCATCACCCTTCATGGATCTCTGTCCTTGCTCCTTTGCCCTCTCTCTCACCCCTCTTCTCCCTCTTTCTCTCTCTCTCTAGTCTTTGTTTGGATTTTTCATTGCTGGTGGTGCTGGAGCGTGTTGCAGGGACTGAGCTCCCATTGTGCGCACACACACAGAGTCCCTGGGGCGGTGCGGGAGGGCAGCGTGGAGAGGTATGTGGGGCCTTGACCTGTGCTGGGCTGTGACACAGGCGTGTGGTCCCCTGATGCCAGAGGCCCCATCCAGACAGACTGGTGCTGTTTGGACACACCTGAGTGGCACAGGAATATACCCACATGGCTCTCTGCATTCCTCACGACCCGCACTCTAAGCCTCTTGCTCTCTCTGCTCTCTCACATCTGTTTCTCTCTCTCGCTCTCACTTCAATCTCCTCGCTCTCTCTCTCTCTCTCTCTCTCTCTCTCTCGCTCTCACTCTAAGCCTCTGCCTCTCTCCTCTGCTCTCTCACTCTGCTCTCTCACTGCTTGATTCTCGACTCTCCTCTCTCTCATCCTCTCTCGGGAAGGCTCTCTCATCGTGCTCTCTCTACTCACTCTAGCCTCTTGCTCTCTTCGCTCTCTCTCTCTCTGTTCTCTCACATCTGTTCTTCTCTCTTCATCTCCTCACTCGTAGAGCCTCTGCTCTCTCGGGCTCCCTCGCTCTGGATCTCGTCACTATCTGGTTCTCTCTCTCTCTCTCACTCTATGCCTCTGCTCTCGTCTGCTCTCTCTCTCTGTTCTCTCACGCTGTCTCTCCTCTCTCCTCCTCTCACTCTAGCCTCTGCTCTCTCCGGCTCTCTCTCCTATCTGTTTCTCCTCACTCTGTTCACTCTCATCCTCTCTCTCTCATCACTCTAGCCTCTGCTCTCTCTGCTCTCTCTCTCTGATCTCTCACTCTGTTCTCTCGCGCTCTCTCTCTCACTCTAGCCTCTGCTCTCTCTGCTCTCTCTCTCTGTTCTCTCACTCTGTTCTCTCTCTCTCTCTCTCACTCTAAGCCTCTGCTCTCTCTGCTCTCTCTCTCTCTCTCTGTTCTCTCACTCTGTTCTCTCTCTCTCTCTCCACTCTAGCCTCTGCTCTCCTCTGCTCTCTCTCTCTGCTCTCTCTCTCTCTCTGTTCTCTCACTCTCTGCTCTCTCTCTGATCTCTCACTCTGTTCTCTCACTCTGTTCTCTCACTCTGTTCTCTCTCTCTCTCTCTCTCTCTCACTCTAGCCTCTGCTCTCTCTGCTCTCTCTCTCTCTGTTCTCTCACTCTGTTCTCTCTCACTCTAGCCTCTGCTCTCTCTGATCTCTCACTCTGTTCTCTCACTCTGTTCTCTCACTCTAGCCTCTGCTCTCTCTGCTCTCTCTCTGTTCTCTCACTCTGTTCTCTCTCTCACTCTAGCCTCTGCTCTCTCTGCTCTCTCTCTCTGATCTCTCTCTCTGATCTCTCTCTCTGTTCTCTCTCTCTGTTCTCTCTCTCTGCTCTTTTTTTTCTTTCTCTCTTTGTGTACTCGATCCGTCATGTTTTTTTTGTCTCTCACCTTCACCCTCTTTCTCCCTGGCTCCATCTCACTCTTGTAATATATTTCTATGTTCCTCAGTTTGTCTTTCCCCTTTTGGCTCATAAGAGTCTTATCTGCCTCTCGTTGCTCCTGTCTGTCTCTGTCTGTTTGAGTGTTGTCTGCCACCCAGCAGCAGCCAGCAGTGTGTCTGTGTGTACACGCCCTCAGTCAGGGTCGCTAACAGGTCAGAGGTCAAGTGTGTGGACAAGTTTTACTGCTGTTAGCACCTCAGGCTGTTGACAGCCAACCCCACAGTTACACTTCAGTCCTTGACCCTCTCCCTGTGAGGTCAGACTCTGTTCATGTGGGTGTGTGTGGGTTCCCCTCACATAATGAGGAAGTGCTGTTTGTTTTTTGTTTTCTAAGAGGACATATACCTGAGATGTTGGAATGTTTGAGATATGACTGTGTCTTTAAGTCATGCCTTTGTCACAGTGTTGTCTGACATGTGTACCAACTGTAGCTTATCTGTGGTCACGCTTCAGTCAGAACCCAACGTCAGAGAGAGAGAAAGGGAGCGAAGGGGGAGGGTTCAGGAAAGAGTGAGGGGGAGAAGTAGAGAGAGAGAGACAGAGCGGTGCCCTCCCTTTATCGGATCAGTGACGGTTGAGAGAGTCTCAGTGATGGAGAGAAAATACAAACAACAAACAGAAGAAGAATGTGTAGAGGAATGAAAGAGGAGATACAGACAAACTGGTGGCAGGCCTAGGGCAATGTGGCTCGTTGGGTTGGGATGGGGTACAGAACAGTGTCATGGTGGGGTCAGCCACCCCCCACTATGGCGACAGAGTGGCAGCATGTTAACACGAGGTCATGTACCAGTGTCTGTTAAATCAGAGAGAGGAACATAGAAAACAAACACACACTGACCTCTCTGTGCTGGAGGAAGTTTATACTGTCAGACTCAATAAATAATTCAAGGATATGCTGGATAATTTTAGGATATTTTCCACGTGTGTTATTTGCTTTTATCAGTAACTGGAAGCTGTTCGTTGAATAATAATATTATTTAAGCTTATTACATTAGAATAATTATATTTTATATTTTCTTATATGATTTCTTTGTATCTGTCATTGGTTCCCCTCATGTCTCTTTACTCATCTCTAATATTTATATTTTCCTTAATTCCGTTCTTTTACTTTTAGGTTTGTGTGTACTGTGTGTTTTGTTGTGAATTGTTAGATAATACTTCACTGATGGAGCTAGAAACACAATAATTTCGCTACACCCTCAATAACATCTGCCAAACACATGAATGTGATCAATAACATCTGCCAAACACGTGAATGGGACCAATAACATCTGCCAAACACATGAATGTGATCAATAACATTTGCCAAACACGTGAATTTGACCAATAACATCTGATTTGATTTGGTCAGGTAACAGATGACTACACTGTGATTGGGCGAAACCTGTTTAAGAAGTAGACCAACCTGCAGTTGTTTTTGGGGTTAAAGGTCACTCTCAACCGGCGAGGCAGAGATCATCGAGGGCGGCTTCGGACAAAGTGGCAAGTTTAAGATCCGGGTGCCAGGTAAGTAGTGGTGGGGCTGGAGGTAAAGGTAGAGGTGGTGTATGAATCTGTTTAGGAAGAAAAGGACCACGCCGACGGTTGATTAAAATCCGCAGACCCATGGGCGTCCTATCACATTTTACCATCAGATATTGCAGTGGATGGGCGTCCTATCACATCTGACCATCCGATACCACCCATCATTTTCTATTAATTTCCTTGCGATTCTACATGTTGATTTGCCACTGTTCGTTGACAGCAGGTGATCTACTGTGCACGGCCAACGTTCCTTATGGTGTCTCTCCTTCGTAAGCTCCATTAACAGTCAAGATAAGGACTGTATCGTTTGAGTTTCTTACTGCGTTTGTTGCCAATGCATATTCCATCTGTTTATTAGTCAGAATTATGCAATTACATTTATAGTACAACCAAAGCATGAAAGGGGCCTTCTCTGTTTTTCCTGCATCTCTCTCTCTGGTTCCCGTGCTCGCAGTACATTCGTTATCAGGATCAGGATGTGGTTAGAGTTGTGGGCTGGGAATCCCACTCCAGCATTCCCAGGATTCCTCTGGGAGTAGCTCTGGGTCCGAGGGAAGTCTGCTCCCTGTTTATTTTACCTTGTGTCTCTCCGCTCCCCTCCGACCCACAGCTAGGATCCACACCGGGCCGGGCAGGAAGAGAAACCAAAAACATTTAGAAAGAGAAGCCTACCTATATCCTCTCAACTCACTCACATTCACGTACACACTCACACACATGCTCTTACATACACACTGACATACTTGGCTAGTCACTTAAGACATTCAGTATGCTCATTGCTCATACTCATACATACTCATAGTATGACGGTGCTGTGTGATCCTTTGACCTCTAGCTACCCCAGGTGTGTTGTGTTGTGTGTTGTGTGTGCTCCCTTTCTCTCGTTGTTGTTCTTTTCGTCTCCCCTCAGACCCCTTCATGGCACATGATTAAAGACAGAGAAAGCCACGGAGAGAGGGAGAAATGGAAAGAGGAGGGCTAGCCCTCCAGACCTCTCCACAACCTCCCCCCTCTCACACAGTCACTACTGTCCAATCCCCCCGCTATCCGCCCTCCCCTGGACCTGACCCCAAACTCATCCCCTACAAGCCCCTAAAGGCCACCAGCCTGGCACCAGACAGTTATTCTGTCTCTCCAGAGAGAGATGGAGGGATAGATGGAGGGATAGATGGAGGGAAAGGAGCAGAGAAAGATAGGGGAGTAGTGTGGTTTGTGTACGTGATGTCCGCTTGGATAGAACAAATGTTTTCATTATGTGGTTTAAATCAATACCACAGCTTGTTATACATGTGTGAAGGTGGCTTCAGGAGGCTAATTCACTGTGTGTGCGTGTTTGCAAATTAGTTGCATTTTACTCAAAACTTGAACTAGATTTGACCGTTTTATTGGACACTATCACATGATTCATTCTAGTTTGTATTTACTGCTATTTATCTAAGTGCTTCCCTTTGTGTGATTGTTTGCGTGAGTGTTTGTGTGAGTAAGTGAATGAGAGAAAGCGAGAGAGAGAAGTGGGGTAAGGCCAAGCGAATAGATCGGAGATATCCATCCCCGTAATCCTAACAACCCTCATGCTGGCATAACCATAACAATCTCCTCGGTGGCGCCGTGTGACGCGGGTAGGCGAGGTCAGCCAATGCAGAGGTTTGCTCAGGGAACATTTCTCAGCTCCACGTGAGCAGAAAAACAAACACACACACACACACACACACACACACACACACACACACACACACACACACACACACACACACACACACACACACACGCACACACACACAGGAATAGATGCCCCAGAGGAATCCACGGCATGCCCACAACCGCCTGACGACTGTCAGACACCAGTGTAAATGTCAGCCAGGACAGGACCGCCACAGAGAACCCTGACAGAGACACGGTTCTTCTACAACTATAGGAACCGTGAGACAAGACCAGCACAACAGATCTACACTATATATACAAAGTATGTGGACATCCATTCAAATGAATGGATTCGGCTATTTCAGCCACACCCATTGCTGACAGGTGTATAAAATGGAGCACTCAGCCATGCAATCTCCATAGACAAACATTGGCAGTAGAAGGGCCTCACTGAAGAGCTCAGTGACTTTCAGCATGGCACCGTCATAGGATGCCACCTTTCCAACAAGTCAGTTTGTCAAATTTCTGCTCTGCTGGAGCTGCCCTAGTAAACTGTAAAAGTTGAAGTGCTGTTATTGTGAAGTGGAAACGTCTAGGAGCAACACCAGCTCAGCCTCAAAGTGGTAGGTCACACAAGCTCACAGAACGGGACTGCCGATTGCTGCAAGAATGCTGTAAAAGAACGCTACCTGCCCAAATGCATCGTGCCAACTGTAAAGTTTGGTTGAAGAGGAATAATGGTCTGTGGCTGTTTTTCATGGTTTAGGCTAGACCTCTTAGATCCAGTGAAGGGAAATCTTTACATTTCAGCATACAATGACATTCTGGACGATTCTGTGCTTCCAACTTTTTGTAGCAACAGTTTGGGGGAACGCCCTTTCCTGTTTCATCATGGCAATGCCGCCATGCACAAAGTGAGGTCCATACAGAAATGGTTTATCGAGATCGGTGTGGAAGAACTTGACTGGCCTGCACAGAGCCTCAGCTGCTCTTGTGGCTGAATGGAAGCAAGTCCCCGCAGCAATGTTCTAGTCTAGTGGAAAGCCTTCCCAAATCAATGGAGGCTGTTATAGCAGCAAAGGGGGGATCAACTCAATATTAATGCCCATGATTTTGGAATGAGATGTTCAACAAGCAGGTTCTCTCTCCCATCTCCTCCATCTCTGTCATCAACACTCTAAAGAGCAGATATATACCGTTGACCCTGATTCACCAACTGAGAGCAGTCAGAACAGGTCTAGTGGTGTGGCCTAGGGTGGTCTAAGCCATTGCCTCCAGATCACATATAACGCTACAGCATGGGTACGAATCCGGCCCACTGCTATTTCAGCACACTCGCTCTTCTATATTTTCTCTCTACCTCTGTCCAATCCTTTGTTCAATTTTGATCATTTAAATGATTTATTTTTTGTATTTGTTAAATACCTATGTGACTTGTATAAACTACCAGCAATTCTAATGCTCATATGATTTCTCTTTATCTCTCCCTATCTCTTCCCCATTCCCTCTTTCTTCTCTTCAGAGGGTCTCAGTCTAGAGACTAAGCAGCTCCTCTCCTCCACCTCCAAGAAGAAAGGAAAGGGTGGGGCTAAGGGGGAACTAGCCAAAGAGGAAGATGCCAAGATGGACACTCAGCCAATCAACATCAGCCTCCGATTCAAGAGATACATTTTTGACCCCCACAAGAAGATGGTTCAGTCTTGAGGTGCGTTCAGTTCACTTGAACGTTTGCTACGTTGTGGAGTGGTTTGTACTGAACAACACGTTTCCCCAAAACGTTCTTGTATGTTCTTGAACAGACTTTGTGCTACGTTTGGTGGGTGTGGCGAGGTGTGGCTTGAAGCAATGAGTGATGTATTTAAAGGGCAGTGGTCATGCTGACAGCGTTCCCAAACCCACAACCCCTCCCCATTTTTAAACTGGTTGTTCATTACAGCACTGTTTCCGTTCAATTTAATGTTCCAGAACGTAAAAACGTACTGACCGCAGCCCTGACCTTTGCAGCAGCAGCTAGAGAATGAGAACAGAGATAGAGTGGTTAAAAGAAAAGTGGCTACACTGTTCTCCTTTTCGAGTTGAAAGTAACGATTACTATATTTTCAATACATTTTTCCATGATAGGTGAGTAAATGCTTGCACAAAATAAAAAAAGGTGTGTCAGCTGTGTTACAGTAATGATGGAAAGAGGAGAGAGTGGTTCAGAGACGGTGTAAAGGCTGGCCTCTGTATCTGGAATACATAGTGCCTTCAGAAAGTATTCATACCTCTTGACTTATTCCACATTTTGTTGTGTTACAGCCTGATTTCAAAATAATGACAAAGTGAAAATGTTTTTAGAAATGTTTGCAAATTTATTGAAAATTAAATACAGAAATATCTCATTTACATAAGTATTCACACCCCTGAGTCAATACTTTGTAGAAGCACCTTTGGCAGTGACTATAGCTGTGAGTCTTTCTGGGTAAGTCTCTATGAGCTTTCCATACCTGGATTGTGCAACATTTGCCCATTTATTTATTTCAAAATTCTTTGCTAGACAGTCATTTTCAGGTCTTGCCGTAACTGTTTTAAAGTCACCATTGGCCTCATGGTGAAATCCCTGAGCGGTTTCCTTCCTCTCCGGCAACTGAGTTAGGAAGGACGCCTTTATCTTTGTAGTGACTGGGTGTATTGATACACCGTCCAAATGTAATTAATAAACCAGAAAGCCATAGCAATGCTAGTTATAGCCTAATGTTAGCTAGCTAACTAACATTTAATCTAGTTGGTTAGCTTTAGCTGCCTGCAGATTCATACTCCAGCATTTCATGCATGGTGGCTAGCTATGACAATCCATATTGTACTGTAGCTATGGGTTGGGATTATGGTTAATTGTTTAGCTAGCTAACTAACATATAACTTTATTTCTGCTAGCTAGCTACATGTCTCAACAAAATACTCCACTTCGCAAGAGAATGTTTACGTGACCCATCAATTTAGCCAGGTGTGTCTGGGGGTGATTACGGCCGTCTATTGTAGTTCATGAACATGTCTAGACAATAGTGATCCATCCACTTAGCTAGATGTGGCTGGGGGGTGGTTATAGCATTTATTTAACATGACCCATCAATTTAGGGTCTGGGTAAGCATCATCTAATAATTCTGAAATATTTATACAATATTTTTAGCTGGACACTTTCAAGGTAAGATTAGGATATAGGCTCACGGACGAGATAAAGTGTATTGTTACCTGGAGATTTTCATTTATGTAGGCTACTACTTACACCACTTTTAGTCTTGAAATCTTTGGTTGTTTACTACACGACCTTACTCACACATGGCCTCACATGTGAATCATTAAAGAGATGGGTGGAGCTAAGTTTTAAGAGGGTGTAAATTATGCTGAATAGGTGAAGACAAAGAAGAGCTCTCCAGTAGGTGTGGGGTTACAAGTTTATCAACTGCATCCAATGTAAAAAAAAAAAACACAATTTCAAATTTTGCTACATTCGACCTAATCAAGGCGGTCGGTCACAAATGTGGAATAAGTCAAGGGGTGTGAATACTTTCTGAAGGCACTGTAAGCTTCCACCCTTCCTCTTCCACACTCGGACTGAGGACCCAAAGGTTTCACCTGAATCTCCATCATAGTGGCCTGCTGAGAAGCCTGAGAGAAAAGCAGAGACTGTATGATATGCGTCTGTTTAAACCACACTTTCCCTGTGACAGTAGTGTCAACTTAGGCAGCCCAGAGATATGGCCGACACCACTCCCTCGTCGTTTTGTTGGCTGACCTGAAAGTTGCTCATGTATGATGTGGCAAATGTCAAGAGAATATCCGGAGTCTCTCTCTCGCTCTCTCGTTCCTCCCCTATCTATTTCTGCTTTTTTTGCTCTGTCTCTTACAACTGTCTTAATGGGAATGACCAAATGAGATATTGTCATCAAAGCAATCATCAGTTTTACAAACATAACACATGACCACCTCTCTGCTCTCTCTCTGCCCTGATCTCATGCTCATGTTGGGGTGAAAGGTCATCTCTTTCTGGGTTTGGACCCATTCACTCCATGTGATTTCAATAAAGCAAACACATGCTGAAAGTCCACTTCCGCTTCTTATTGATGTGTGCATACTTGTGTGTGTGTGTGCATTTGTCAGTGGTTAATAACGAGTTTTTTGCAACTGCGCGCGTCATTTTCCAATTCCAAGGCGCATATTGAAGATATTGGAAGAACTGTCCACATTTACTTTTCGTCAGTATATATACACCTGATGAGTAGGCCTAACGAACAGCAAAAGCACTAGCCTATGTCAATCTACTGTCCCCCGTAGTACAAAGGTTGACCTATTCTTATTCTGTGGGAGAAATAAACATTCCAAACATAGTCTGGGACAGTTGTGGAATGCGATAGATCCCAAATTAACATAAAAAAACCTGTTTTAAGCAATGAGCCTGACGCAACAGATGAGAACATTTTTGCTTAAAATGTTGATAAACTATTAGGCTATTTCTTCACATTATACGCATAGCAATGCGCACATGGCAGTAAGTTAAGTGTGAATGTTTCATCAACATGTCCCGTGAGGCTCAGTTGGTAGAGCATGGTGTTTGCAACGCCAGGGTTGTGGGTTCGATTCCCACAGGGGACAAGTACGGAGAAAAAATGTATGAAATGTATGCATTCACTACTGTAAGTAGCTCTGGATAAGAGTGTCTACTAAATTGTAAATGTAAAACACCATTCCCAAATGTGATTATGCATGTAATGCTTTTATCATGAAGGTGCATTTTTATGGTGAAAATGATCTTCTCCAAACTTGAAACTCACGCGCTGCATATGTATGCCATTTAGGCCCTAAACCCGTTGTAAAGCGGATTAATGTGCTTTATTTTAAGAAGTTATTTGGCCACTTTAGTTGATGAGGTGTGCGACTTTGATGCCCATGCCTTAAGCTCTAATAGACTAACATTGTCACCCATCACACTATTCTTGATTTAATCTTGTCTTTACTTATACAGTGGCTTTGCGAAAGTATTCACCCCCTTGGCATTTTTTCTATTTTGTTGCATTACAACCTGCAATTAAAATAGATTTTGGGGGGTTTGTATCATTTGATTTATACAACATGCCTACCACTTTGAAGATGCAAAATATGTTTTATTGTGAAACAAACAAGAAATAAGACAAAAAAACTGAACTTGAGCATGCATAACTATTCACCCCCCCAAAGTCAATACTTTGTAGAGCCACCTTTTGCAGCAATTATAGCTGCAAGTCTCTTAGGGTATGTCTCTATAAGCTTGGCACATCTAGCCACGGGATTTTTGTCCATTCTTCAAGGCAAAACTATTCCAGCTCCTTCAAGTTAGATGGGTTCTGCTGGTGTACAGCAATCTTTAAGTCATACCACAGATTCTCAATTGGATTGAGGTCTGGGCTTTGACTAGGCCATTCCAAGACATTTAAATGTTTCCCCTTAAACCACTTGTGTTGCTTTAGTAGTATGCTTAGGGTCATTGTCCTGCTGGAAGGTGAACCTCCGTCCCAGTCTCAAATCTCTGGAAGACAAACAGGTTTCCCTCAAGAATTTCCCTGTATTTAGCGCCATCCATCATTCCTTCAATTCTGACCAGTTTCCCAGTCCCTGCCGATGGAAAAACATCCCCACAGCATGATGCTGCCACCACCTGGGGATAGGTTCTCAGGGTGATGAGAGGTGTTGGGTTTGCGCCAGACATAGCATTTTCCTGACCAGAGTACCTTCTTCCATATGTTTGGGGAGTCTCCAACATGCCTTTTGGCGAACACCAAATGTGTTTGCTTATTATTTTCTTTAAGCAATGTTTTTTTTCTGGCCACTCTTCCGTAAAGCCCACCTCTGTGGAGTGTAGGGCTTAAAGTGGTCATACGGACAGATACTCCAATCTCCGCTGTGGAGCTTTGCAGCTCCTTCAGGGTTATCTTTGGTCTCTTTGTTGCCTCTCTGATTAATGCCCTCCTTGCCTGGTCCATGGGTTTTGGTGGGCGGCCCTCTCTTGGCAGGTTTGTTGTGGTGCTATATTCTTTCCATTTTTGAATAATTACATTTACATTTTACATTTTAGTCATTTAGCAGACGCTCTTATCCAGAGCGACTTACAGTAGTGAATGCATACATTTCATTTCATTTTTTAATATATTATTTTTCTGTGCTGGCCCCCCGTGGGAATCGAACCCACAACCCTGGCATTGCAAACACCATGCTCTACCAACTGAGCTACAGGGAAGGCTGGATTTAATGGTGCTCCGTGGGATGTTCAAAGTTTCTGATATTTTTTTATAACCCAACCCTGATCTGTACTTCTCCACAACTTGTCCCTGACCTGTTTGGAGAGCTCCTTGGTCTTCATTGTGCCACTTGCTTGGTGGTGCCCCTTGCTTAGTGGTGTTGCAGACTCTGGGGCCTTCAGAACAGGTGTATATATACTGAGATCATGTGACAGATCATGTGACACCTTATTTTGACTTTATTTAACTAATTATGTGACTTCTGAAGGTAATTGGTTGCACCAGATCTTATTTAGGGGCTTTATAGCAAAGGAGGTGAATACATATGCACACACCACTTTTCCATTTTATTTATTTATTTCACCAATTTGGACTATTTTGTGTATGTCCATTACATGAAATCCAAATAAAAATCCATTTAAATTACAGGTTGTAATGCAACAAAACAGGAGAAACGCCAAGGGGGATGAATACTTTTCAAATCAAATTTATTTATAAAGCCCTTCTTACATCAGCTGATATCTCAAAGAGCTGTACAGAAACCCAGTCTAATACCCCAAGGCACTGTCTTAAATGATGTGTGAAATTTGTTTCAATTTTAGAATGGACCATTGTCATGCACTTGTCTCAACAGGGGCAGCAGAAAAAAATACATGTCATCTATGCACTTAAATAGCAAATGGAGGACGCTTTTCACGTGGTTCATTTTCATGCCAGCCAGGTAGGCTATACTCCTGTTGTAAAGAGAAGCAACGTGCTTAATATTCGGAAAGTTGAGAAATAAATATAGTTGGCCTAGCCTATAGAAAGCTGATGGGATCCTCCTCTTTTTAGTAGAAGCCATCACTCTGTTTTCTCACACAATTGCATAGCCTATAGAAATGTTGTGCAACATGAGCTCATGGGCTCTCATGAAGTGTTTGATTAGATTTTCAATTACATTTGCATTGATGTCAGAGTGATTAGAGGGACAATAGAGTGCTGAGTACCAGGCAGTTAGCAAGTTTGGTAGACTACTAATGACCAGCAGCAGCATCAGAGCTTGGAGAAGCCTAATTACCGTGACTGTGTGGTCACGTGGAATTTGACTGTCGTCATGATTCGTGACTGCCAGTGTGGCGGTAATACGGTCACTGTAACAGCCATACTCCTGCCCAATGACATCATCATGATAGAAAGGTGACAGAGTTAGCGTGGGTTAATTCTGTTTTATTTCAGCTGTGTGTGTGTGTGTGTGTGTGTGTGTGTGTGTGTTTTACTTCCGCCAGGCCTTGGCGGTATGCCAGCGGGGTATTGAGGATGTAGTGTGTGATGTCAGCAAACTGTCTCTGTGGACCCTTCCTGTATCTGAGCTGGAATCAGTGGAAATAGGAGGGAGGGAGAAAGAGAAGGGGACACTACCAGGATTGTTCCTCTGACTGACAGTCCTTTTAGTCTTATCTCCTCCTGTTCCTCTTATAGAAAACCAGACGAAGGGTAAAAAAAAACCTCTCCCTGTGCCTCTCCTTACTCCTCTCTTTCTCCAATTTCTCCCTTGCTCATGTCTCTCCATCCAGCTTGTTATTTCTGCCTGTATGTCACTCTCTCAACCCCCTTTCACATTTTGTCTTCCTAATTTCCCACTCTCGCATTCTGTCTATTTTTCCTCAGTAGCACCTCACAGCTCTTTGTGTGAAACCTCTCTCCTCACATAGATTTTAGAGTTAACTAGAAGGATTTACCAGAACATGGATGCGTGTATGTTCATATACACATTATTTGCACAACTGTGTATATGTAGTGCATATGTGCGTGTTTGTACACAGATGCATGTGCAAGCTAATGTATGTGTTTGTATGTGAACCCAATAACATTTCCTCAGATGGAGACAGTGCGGCTCAATGAGGATTGTGGGAATGTGGAAATCTTTACATATATTGCTTTATTGTGTTGGTGTTGATCTGTGCGGTAATGTGACAAATGTGACTAGGTGTTCATTTGTATACACGCCTCAGATATGAGCACACCAACCAGACGGGGAATAACAGTGTTACAGGAGTAATAAACCATTGTCATTGGCCGCCAGACTGTCATCAGCATCCATCCATTTTAGCTGGTCTCTGTAGTTCTGCTTATCACACAGATTTATCAGTCAATTACATCAATAACGAACAGGGGTTTTTCCCTGTAGAATCTGTCATACTGTATAGATCTTAAATACTCATACCACCTAATCTGTTTTTTAGTGTGTCTATTCTGTTTTTGCAAAGCAAGACAGAAACCCTACAGAACGTAGAGAATTGAGGCAGCGTTTGTTGGGGAACAGAGGAACAGTTAGAGATGGAGAGAAAATGGAGAAGTGATCCTCTTGTTTCAATCCCTCTCTTCATTCTTTTCTCCCGCCGTGATAAAGATCTTTTCGCGCTTCATTAAGACAGACAAGCCAGTGTGGGCTGACTGCTTTCTTCCCTGTATGTGTGTGTGTGTTATAAGATGCATGCTAATCCTGTTGGCCAACTTGGCCTGTGTGTGTGTGCTTGGCTGATTGCGTGTGTGTGGTGCTGGGAGCATCTAGGCTTAGGTGAGGAGGGTTAGAGGGGGTGGGGGTATAATCTGGTTTTAGAGCCATGGCTGATTGTGGCAAGAGGAGGAGAGGAGCCAGACAGGGAGGCGATGTGACTTGGGCTATGGGTGCGTTCTCGCCCCAGATCAGTACCCTCTTAATACACCAGACAGACAGACAGACAGGTGGACAGACGGGAGAAGAGAGACACCAGACAGAGCGATCACACCTTTCCCTTTCCTTATCTCTCAGATCAGCACACAGACGCCCACACTCAATAAGTGATATTACTAGATGTGTATGTGTAAATCTATGCCCACATTCTGTATTTAACCACATTTAATCCAGTGACTGAGACAATCAATCTGATGGAGAGGTTTTTGCCAGGTCCTCTCTCCACACAAAGATAACAGGGCGTGTTTCAATTTAGGTCTCCAATCACCCTAGTATAGTCAAAGATGGTGGATAATGAAGATATTTCACTCAGGCCATTTACCATTAAAAAAAAGGTAAGTTCTAGTCTACTTAAATGGGTGTCTCCCCCATAGACACCAATGCAATAGCAGCTTGGTCTGGTCTACTTAGTTTATTGACTTTCATTGAACCAGAAAAAAACAGTGAATTACGTGTCTCACTTCGTCTTCCGTATCTGGTATCTTCTCTGTCCACCTCAGGGTCACGACGGGGCCAAGGGTCAACCGCTGAGCAAACATGTTTACAGACAGGTGAGAGGGATGGAGAAGGAGACATAGAGAGAGAGAGAGGGATGGAGAAGGAGACATAGAGAGAGAGAGAGGGATGGAGAAGGGGAGAGAGAGAGAGAGAGAGAGAGAGAGAGAGAGGGAGGGAGAGAGAGAGAGATGGATGGAGAAGGAGACAGAGAGAGAGAGAGGGATGGAGAAGGAGACATAGAGAGAGAGAGAGGGATGGAGAAGGAGACAGAGAGAGAGAGAGAGAGGGATGGAGAAGGAGACAGAGAGAGAGAGAGAGAGGGATGGATGGAGAAGGAGACATAGAGAGAGAGAGGGATGGAGAAGGAGACAGAGAGAGAGAGAGAGGGATGGAGAAGGAGACATAGAGAGAGAGAGAGGGATGGAGAAGGAGACATAGAGAGAGAGGGATGGAGAAGGAGACAGAGAGAGAGAGAGAGAGAGAGAGAGAGAGAGAGGGATGGAGAAGGAGACAGAGAGAGAGAGAGAGAGAGAGAGAGAGAGGGATGGAGAAGGAGACAGAGAGAGAGAGGCTATAGAGGAGTTGTAAAAGAAAGGGAGCTGAAGGGAGGGGGATGGTAGGAGGGTAATTGGCAAGGGAAAGAGAGAGAGAGAGAGAGAGAAGGAGAAAGTGGCGGGAGGCAGAGGAAGGAGATTAAAAATAATAATTAGCAGGCGTTTGACTGATAAATGAGCATGTGGTTAATTAACAGCCTTTTAACAGTGTGGATGTGGTTAGGCTACTAACGTCCTCTGTTTCTCCTAACTCTTCCTCAATCTCTCTCATTTACTTTTGTAGCGCTGGTATCTGTCTTTTAACTCCATGATTTGTTTTGATCATGTGTGGATTCTTCTCTGTCACTCGCTGCGTCTTTCGATCATGGCTTGTGAAAGGTTCGCTCAGAAGATAGAATTTGTTGTCAAGTGCCATGGCAGGCCTATAGTACATGAGCCTATTCTCAAAGTCCTGTTCTCACAGCGCTGTATTCACATGAAGTCCTCCATGTTTATGTTATTGATGATGTGAAGAAGGAAACATGGCTGCTGTTTCTATCTAAAAGAAAACCCCCGCATTGTGTAGATGAGCCTGAGTGATCAAATAATGCGAGTGCAGATAAAATCACCCTCTCCTTCTCTCTCGCCTTTCCCTCGCCTTCAAATGTAATTAACTATGATTTAAAATGGCCATTCTTAAATAAATGCCACACCGCCTCTTTTCTCTCTACCTCTCCATTTCCTGTCTCTCCTATTTCTCATCCGTCCATCTGCCTTTTCTTTCCCCTTTTAGCTGCTGTTTTGTTCTCTCCTTCTCTCCCTCTACTGCTTGTGTCACCCTCAACATTGATTGATGTGAATTGTGAACATTAATGCACATGTGCAGATTCAGCAATTTCTTCATTGTTTTGCTTAATGGTCTTATTTTGCCGTCAAAAGGACACTAACAGTAAAGAGCTTAGGAAAGTCGGAATCTCCATCTCTGTTCTCTCTTTTATGTTCATTCGTTTATACTGCTATTTGGCCAAAGGATGGATCTAAATACATATGTATACTGTTGTACTGTAGCATATGGGAATACATTTAAATGATGGGCTCATAGGATTGTTTTAACAAATAAACGTGTGTTGCCATGGCCTCTGCCCCGCTAACAGGCCTAATGCCCATAATGTTACTGTCTAAGCAGAATGGGGCAGAAAAGTAAGTCCTTCTGACTGAATGTATACATGCATATGGAAACTATGTTGTTTTGGATTAGCTTTCTTCGGGAACATGAGAACTGAGTATGGTTTCAATAAAGCAGAGCACTGGTCGTCATGGGATCCAGCATGCTGCCATTTTCACCCTCCCTCCTCTAAATCCTGGGTCTCAGAGTGCCTTAAATGGGGGATAGGAAGAGAAGGGAGGGGTTTAGGATTTGGTCCAAGTTGAATGGGAAGAATGACAGGTGGGGGAGGCAAGAACGTTCAGTATTGTATTATAACTAACATAACTTCATATGAGAACTTTCAGTATTGTATTATAACTAACATAACTTCATATGAGAACTTTCAGTATTGTATTATAACTAACATAACTTCATATGAGAACTTTCAATATTGTATTATAACTAACATAACTTCATATGAGAACTTTCAATATTGTATTATAACTAACATAACTTCATATAAGCCATTCTAAGGGTGATGCATCTTCACAGTCCATGAGGCTTTTTACAGCTCTACGGCTTGTTCTACGAAAAGAGTGCCTTTTGCATCTCTTTGATATTTTAAGTAGGAATTGTGCACCAATATTTCATTTTAAAATCCTGTTATTGTAAACAAAGGGCCCTTTAATGTAGACCACATGGAGAATTAAATAAATCCGATTTTTAATATGAAGAAAGGCTTGCTTTATTGGAGTGTTTTTTGTGTTTTTTGTGTTGGATTCGTCCTGACATTCGTGGTTTCTTGTTTTTGCTATTTTTTTGTATACTTTTCTGACGTTTTGACTGTACTGTTAAGGAGTTAGTAACTCAAGCATTTCACTGCACCCGCTATAACATCTGTTAAACTGTGTGCACAACCAGGTTTAAACTTTGATTTTATTTGCTGAAGTGTCCCTCCGTCAACCCTATATCCCTTCTAGGAAGATTTTAACCCACTTAATCCCAAAATGTCTCTAAATTTCACCATTCTAAAGTCCTACTTACATCGTTGCTTTGACAGTCATTTCTGAAGATGATTATTTCATGTGATTCATTTACATTTGTCCCTCATTTTAAGGTCAACCCTGTTATGTGAACTAAACTCTTGTTTTGAAATGGTGAAATTATTCCTTTTTCAATATTTTTTTCTAAAGAAACATTGAGCATCTAATAGTCAAATCATAGTATAAAAGCAGGTGAGCTGGTTCTACTGTTTTTGGCCATTTTCTGGTGTTTTGTGGTGGAAGACTGAGTGAGTCGATCATAACACGTCAACCCTGTTGCCCATAACACGTATTTGACATTACAATAATTTCTGGTAACATCTCCAGGGTCTGGAAGGCAGCACATAGACTCCCCCTACACAAAGGTGGTGACATGTGATTTAAATAATTGCCCCATTTCCAAACTCTCTTGCCTAGCAAAAATTCTAGGATCCTTGCTAAAACTTCAAAATGTATTCTAAATGTACAACAGTCAGATTTCAGACCAGGTCATAGTTTCAAAGTTTATTCGCCACGTGCACAGGATACAACAGGTGTATAACAGTACAGTGAAATTCTTACCTTGACAGCTCTTTCTCAACAATGCAGTGATAATAAGAACATGCTATAAATACAAGTAAGAAAAAAATACTACACAAGAACTAAGATGAGAGTTAAAGAACACGAGAATACAAATACAGTACCAGTCAAAAGTTTGGACACACCTACTCATTCAAGGGTTTTTCATAATTTTTACTATTTTCTACATTGTAGAATAATATTAATGACGTCACCACTATGAAATAACACATATTGAATCATGTAGTAACCAAAAAAGTGTTAAACAAATCAAAATATATTTTATATTTGAGATTCTTTGCACACTCTTGGCGTTCTCTCAACCAGCTTCACCTGGAATGCTTTTCCAACAGTCTTGAAGGAGTTCCAAATATGCTGAGCACTTGTTGGCTGCTTTTCCATCACTCTGTGGGTCAACTCTTCCCAAACCATCTAAATTGGGTTGAGATCAAGTGATTGTGGATGCCAGGTCATCTGATGCAGCGCTGCATCACTCTCCTTCTTGGTCAAATACCCCTAACAAAGCCTGGAGGTGTGTTGGGTCAATGTCCTGTTGAAAAACAAATGATAGTCCCACTAAGCACAAACCAGATGGGATGGCATATCGCTGCAGAATGCTGTGTGCCTTGAATTATAAATAAGTCACGACAG
Organism: Salmo trutta; assembly: GCF_901001165.1. Taxonomy (NCBI): domain Eukaryota; kingdom Metazoa; phylum Chordata; class Actinopteri; order Salmoniformes; family Salmonidae; genus Salmo; species Salmo trutta. Next base: position 10,315 of record NW_021823297.1, on the reverse strand, counting down.
TGTCACCAGCAAAACAACCCCACACCATCACACTACCTCCTCCATGCTTCACGGTGGGAACCACACATGCAGAGATCATCCGTTCACCTACTCTGCGTCTCGTAAAGACACGGTGGTTGGAACCAAAAATCAAAACTTTGAACTCATCAGACCAAAGGACAGATTTCCACCGGTCTAATGTCCATTGCTCGTGTTTCTTGGCCCAAGCAAGTCTTTTCTTATTATTGGTGTCCTTTAGTAGTTGTTTCTTTGCAGCAATTCGACCTGCAATTCAACCTGATTCACGCAGTCTCCTCTGAACAGTTGATGTTGAGATGTGTCTGTTCCTTGAACTCTGCGAAGCATTTATTTGTGCTGCAATTTCTGAGGCTGGTAACACTAATGAACTTATCCTCTGCAGCAGAGGTAACTCAATATTAGGAAGGTGTACACTCAGTGTGTAGCACCATCTCTGCTACTTCTTTGGTTTTAAATCATGTTAATTGTTTGGGTAAGAAGAAACACCTTGTCTCTTTTTATTGACCTGTTTAAAGCCTTTGACACTGTGGATCACTCATTACTTATTCAGAGACTTTCGTCAATAGGCCTGGCCCAGGCTGCATGTTTAAAGTACAAAATGCAGTGTGTATTTACAGATGATGTTAAATCAGGTTTTCTGAACATAACAAAAGGTGTCCCACAGGGATTGATTCATGGTCCGGTTCTTTTCACTATTTACATTAACAATATGGGTTCACTTGTATGCTGATGACATTGTGGTGCTTGCTATTGCCCCCACAGCTGACCAGGCTCTGTCAGAGTTTCAATTTGCCTTTGTTGCCCTGCAGAAAGCCTTTATTGAACTGAAATTGGTATTTTTGCAGGTATAGCAAGTTTGTTATTTTCCAAATCAAGTAAAAATGTATCAGAAGGATGGGACCAAAAACAAAAAGACAAGTAATGTAAAATATACTGTGTAAGTAAAATGTATATAGAACATATATTCTGGAAGTAGAAGCCTAAGTGTTGTCGTCCATTAGTTTACTCCAATTAGGGGAGGGGTTGTAGGGTTAAAGGAAAATAATATATATATATATTTAAAATGATATATATTTATTAAAAAGATAGAAGGGTAATTGTAAATGATGCAGACAATTACATTGATAGAAGCCACAATCTATTTGCAGTATTATAGCTGATCCACCCTTTAAAAAAAACTAAAATATGTGTCTGATGATTTATGCATACATACTTTGGATGGTGCCCTCACTGATCATGCCCCCGCTTATAAATATCTCTGCATCTGGATTGACGAAAGCTCACTTTCAAAAAGCATGTTGAGTTAAGAAATTAAGAAATAAAATAGGTGTAACAATTGTCGTGTGTGGAGGACCAAGACGCAACAGGGAAGCGTATACTCATCTTCTCTTTTTAATATATACGAAGGAGAAACAAACTAAACACGTATACGATTAACAGAAACAACACTAACAGTTCTGTCATGTGACAAGGACAAAACAGAATACAACTACCCACAAGCCACAATACAAACACACCCTAATTATAGGACCTTCGATCAGAGGCAACGATAGACAGCTGCCTCCAACTGAAGGCCCCAACACCGATTAACTAAACATAGAAATACAAATGACTAGACAGAACATAGAAATAAACTAACATAGAACAATAACCAAAACCCTGGACTAATAAATCAAATACCCCTCTCTACATGGACACATACACACAACCACCCTGAACCACATAAAACAAATACCCCCTGCCACGTCCTGACCAAACTAAACACTAACAAATAACACCTTTACAGGTCAGAACGTGACAATAGGTTTCTTCTATTGAAACTGGTCCTGTCTTTCGTTAAATAGCAGAAAACAAATTATTCAGTCAACATTCATTCCGGTTATTGACTATGGCAATATCGCCTATATGAATGCAGCTCCCCACTGTACTGTATTGAAGCCATTGGATGCAGTTTAGCATAACGTGTTACTCTTTATTATAAGTAGGTTCAGTACACATCATTGCATTTTGTATCAGAAAGTAGGCTAGCCCTCCTTGAAGTCTCATAGATTGATACATTGCAATATTTTTGTCTATAAAGCCCTCTTGCATTAACCTCTCCCACATCTTACCTCATTGTTAACCTTCAGACGTACAAGTTAGCAGACCCGGACTCAGGGATGGCTGTTACGATCAACCCTGGCACTTACTATACCTCGGGATTAAATTGTGAAGTTTGAACATGCACTCTTTGTGACAGAATGTTAAAATGAGGTGAAATCTAATGCGTTTACACATCTCAAAAGGCACTGAATTGGTAGAACGACCTCTACAGTTATCCCTATAGGCTTAAACATTCACTGATTCATGGTAACCATCTTGATCACCTTCCTTATGTACCTGATTTGAGTTGATGTGTTTTAATATCATCATTAGATGTAAATAGCAAAAGGAAAAGATGGCTTTTCATGTGCTACTGAGTTCAACAATACTGGATCGCACACTGCTCCAATCGGCTGTGGCGATAACATATGCATGAATCCCTCAGAAGTTCAGTTACCAATTCCACATTTCTGTTTTATTTACATACATAATAAACCCATTAGCTGATCCCTCAGTAAAACTGGTGCAAGGTAAAAAGCAGAACACCCTTATGAAAGAAAAGCAAATGACCCTTCAAGGCCACCATTGTTCTCCCATCACCGCCTGCTTGTTTGCATATCTATTCCAGTCTCATTACTCACACAGAGAAAGACATTCATGCAAATTAGTGCTAGCACCCCAGCACAGCAATGTATTGATATACTGTTTCTATATCCCTGACGCACGCACACATGCACAAACAGAACAAACTCCCCCACCCAAAGGTCCAGTTATTGTGTTACTGCTGTCTTTGTGTTTACCGGCCCTGTCATTCCCAAGCTCTCCACGTCGCTTTAAGAAGAGGATGGCCTTAGAGAAAGAGAGAGAGTGTGTGTGGTTTTGGGTGGGGGGCTGACAGCTAAAGAATAACCGGCAATCATGGCGACTGAACAGAGCTCAGCAGAACCCAGCCACTGAGGTCAGGGGGCAGCGGCACATTGAGAAATGCCAGGCAGCCCCACTGTACCAGCGTCACTGTGTCATCCTGTCCATCCTAGACCCCCTATCACCACCCCCACCAGACGCCCTGGCCCTGGGTGATTTATGATTGGCTGCATGGACACTGCCACCCCCCCCCCCCCCCCATCTGTCTGCAGCTGTGAGCCAGAGATTGGGACCTCTGTGACAGGGTGGTGGAGTCTGGCAGACTTGCGGGGGGGTCGAACTTTGAGGATGGAGGGGATGAGGGTAGCCTTCTGTCAGACTCTTCTGCTTGTCTTCTTCTTCCCTTACCATGCCTGCTTCATCCCTAACTCTCTCTGTCATATCTCCCTCTCTCTCTCTCCCATTCTTTACCTCACTCTGCATTGGAAAGGCCTGCTGACCGCTTAGGACTGCTAGTCAGAGAGTAATTGGAAAGTTTGGGCAAGAGAGAGAGAGAGAGAGAATTATAGATTAATGGTAAGGGAACGTAGACTTAAGAGTACAGAGTGTTTGTGTTTACTGAGTGTAATGAGGGCAATATGGGAGAGCGTGTGAAGTATTCAAGTCTGTTATCAGTGTTGAGTGTTTTAGTGCAGAGAATTTTCTCTTTTAATGTCTGGAGTTTACTGTGCTGTTGTGTATCTGACCCAAAGTGAATGGGCACCAAGTTTCAGAATGCAAGTTTCATGTAATCCTGACTGCAATGAATGCTAAAAGGATTTCACTCGTCATGCTGCTCCCGCCCTCTCTCCTGTGTCTATCTACTCCATCCCTCCATCGTTTCTGGCCCTTGGCTATCCGGGTGCACATGTCTGTCCTTCCCCTTGAGGCCTTGCACCTCCCACCCGTCTCACCTACACTAGCCCTGTTGTGTGCATACTAAAGAAATAGCTCTTTGTTGTCCAAGTAGAGAGAGATGTCGTTAATGTGTCATGGACATGCAACACCAATTCTCTCCCCTGGGCCAACTACTGCACACACACATCACAGTGATGGGAGAGAGAAATGGGGAGAGATGAAGACAGAGATCTGTGGGAGGTAGAGTTATGGAGGGCTAGATAAAGGGGGAATGGATGAAAGAGAAGAGAACAGGGATGAAAAATGTTAAAGCCAAACTTAGTTTCAGACACAAGCTGACAAGAGTCCCATAAGCAGTTTGTGTGTCACAGTTCCGATTAAAGTATTTATTTCCCTCCCTACCACAGTTTGTCAGGAAGACAACAAGAGATGGATTTCCTTTTCCCTCTGCGGTTCGTGTTTTATTCAATTTCTTAACCACAGAACCATTTAACTCTTGACTTTCCTGTCCCTAATTTTGCTATGCCACATTACTGCACACAAGTGATCCACAGTTAACCGTGAATGCTCTGTGTAGTAGACTGTGACCAGGCCTCAGGGAGGGGGGGGGGGGGATGTGGGGGAATTCTGTGGCCCAATCTGGCAACCCCACCATGCTGATCAGTCCAATGTCACCTTGATCGGGGGCCAGTTGGGTATCATGACAGCATGGTGACATCATGGCTCTGGACTGCCATTGTCACAGATTGAATGTTCAGAATATAACAGTTGGCAGTTTGTGTTAGCTCTTTCTCTCTCGCTCTCTCCCTCTCTCTATCAGTAAATGAACTACTAACCCAACATAATCATCATCTTCATCATCATCATCATCATTAACTCAGTGTGGAGGTTATTTCACCATGTTCAAATAGCAGGGTTGGGGTCAGGGGTTAGGTGGCGGACAGAGGGGCTTTTACTGGCTGTGTTAGGGAAGCCCTAAGGCATTCTGTGTTTATCCCGGTTGTGGGGAGGGAGATTGGGGTACAAGATGTGAGTGGGGGTCTGAGAGTGAGGGGTGGAGGTAGTCACAAGGATGTGAAGTTGGAGCAAGACTTCTGCTTAGAATGAGATGTGAAAGGTCGTGTGAAAATTCCTCTTCCTCACTGGATGACCTAAAACAGTAGGCTGCACACTCCATCCCGGAAGTGATGTCACAGAGCTTGTCAGTGTTGTCTTGGGGTCGCTTACTCCTTCTCCATGAAAACCTCGCTTTCATTTGACCTTTTACTCAGAATGACAGCATTTCTAGATATGTGCTTCATGCTATTGTTATTATTTTACTAGACGTGCATCTCTCTGAAAGATGTAGCTCATGGATGCTCCATCGAGAGTTGTTGTTCAACTTTCCTCTTGACCTGCTGCAACCCTGGAGGGTGTTTTAGGATTAGTCCTTTAAATAGAAAAAATGTATATCTTTACTATGCCACATGTCAAAGTTAACCTGTCGGATAGAGAGATATTGTTCATATGTTCCTGCAGTGAAAATACTGTCATGAAAAGAGCAGCACCATAGATACACTACATCACCAAAAGTATGTGGACAACCCATTCAAATTAGTGGATTCAGCAAACCATACAGAAATGGTTTGTCGAGATCAGTGTGGAAGAACTTGACTGGCCTGCACAGACCCCTGACCTCAACCCTATCGAACACCTTTGGAATTAATTGGATCGCCGACTGCGAGCCAGGCCTAATCGCCCAACATCAGTACCCAACCTCACTAATGCTCTTGTGGCTGAATGGATTCTGCTCCAGTCGTTACCACAAGCCTGTTCTCCCCAATTAAGGTGCCACCAACCTCCTGGGTTTTATATTCTGTTGCATGTATCTCTCTAAACTACAACTGAGATGCTATTTATATAATAGCATGTTATGTGTATATGTTCAGTATGTACGTGTTGTATTAACAGTGTTCCTGATAACAGTGCTGTATCATAGTGGAAGAGTCTGTTGATACTGTACAGTAAGGTTATCAGATCAGGGCTGTAGAGGATATTTATTGTGGCCTAGAGGCTGTGCTGTATGGACTGTAATAGCAGCAGACTGTATACAGAGTTAATCCTGGCCTGACAAGCTCAAACCAGCCAGGGTTCTTGTGGGAGGGGGGGCTATGGTAGAGGAGGCTGTACTGGGGACCTAAACATGGGGCTGGATCTGGGCTGTTCTGACCGTCTGCGACCCGTCTAGGCTGTCAGGGCAGGCCCAAGGAGGAGGTTCGGGGGGGGCTCGGGAAGGGGGGGCGGGCTTTTAGAGCGGCAGGCAGAGTGAGTGACGGAGGTTTGGAGGAGACCTGACACGGCAGACTGCAGAGCTGCTGTTTATGTATGTATGCTGGCCCTCCAAAACTGTGTTTATGAAAACAGCGGCCTGCTGCCAATCAGATAGGGCTGGGATGGGGACTGAGGGAAACCGAGAGAAGGAGGAGAGAGAGAGAAAGGGAGTGAGAGAGGTGGGGGAAAGAGCGGGATAGTAAAGGATGGTAAGAAGATCAGAGAGAGTAGATGGTAAATGCAAAGGATGAGAGACTAGATAAAGAGAATATATATATCATGTTCGGTGTAGGAATCTATTCTAAAGTATATCCACTCTGCAGCGCCAGACAAACCTTTCCTAATCCATCTCTCTGTAGCATCTCTTTAATCACCTTCCCTCTCCCAAGTTTCTACTCCTCCCCTCTTCCTCCCTGTGTCAGCCAAGCTCAATCTCTTACAGAAGTAACACAACTTTGTCTGTTTCACTAATCCTCTCCTGCCTCTAATTTGATTCGTCTCTCCTCTGTAATTAGATCCTCTCGTCTCCCTGTGGTTTCATAGATTGGGAGAGTTGACTCGCAGACGGCGCTGCCTCCAAAATCAACCATATCTACTCCTCTCAATACTTACTTCCCGCTCCACCCCTCTCTTTCTACCTCCCCATCCATCCTGCTTCCCTGGCTCTCCGGGGAGCCAGAATAGCGTTGTTGTCCCGACGCCCCCCCCCCCCCTCCCCAACTCCTACATTGCTTGCCCACTGGCTGCAGTAGACTGAGTTCCCTTGCCTTTGAAGTGGCACATGCAGAATGGAGATTCTGTGGCTGTTATGCCCTGCTCCGTGCCCTCTACTATAGCATGCAGGCAGCACAGTCAGTCTGCAGATCGCTGTCAAAGGAGTCGCATCCACAGCCCATGACCGTTCCAGTGTGCATGTGATGTTTATTTCTGAAAGTTTATTTGTCTCTGTGTGTGTGTGTGTGTGTGGTGCGTGGTGGGTGGGTGGGTGGGTGTGTGTGCGTGTGTGCATGTGTGTGTGTGCGTGCGTGTGTGTGTGTGTGTGTGGTGTGTGTGTGGTGTGTGTGTGCGTGTGTGTGTGGGGTGGGTGGGTGGGTGGGTGTGAATGTGTATATTCTTTCGAAATACTTTTATACTTTCTGTAATCAATGGCATATTTGTCAATGTACTGTATATTGACAAATGTACTACATCGTTAGAATCATGTATCTGTGTTTAAAAAAAGTGATGTTTTATTGTCGAACACTCTAGATACGTGCAGTGAAATGTTTTGTTTTACAGGGTCAGCCATAGTACTAGTAGCCATAGTACTAGTAGCCATAGTACTAGGAGGGAATTAGGGTTAGGTGCCTTGCTCAAGGGCACATCGACAGATTGAACCTTTCGCTTACTGGCCCAACGTTCTAACCGCTAAGCTACCTGCCACTTCAATTTACATGCCACTTACTGGGTTCATCAGACACATCTTGTGTCCATGATATTTCCTCTGTGTATGGTCTTGTCTGTCTGCATTGCGCCTGTGTATTTGTGTTTATAGGTCCACAGAGGCCTGTGTATTTGTGTTATAGGTCCACAGAGGCCTGTGTATTTGTGTTATAGGTCCACAGAGGCCTGTGTATTTGTGTTTATAGGTCCACAGAGGCCTGTGTATTTGTGTTATAGGTCCACAGAGGCCTGTGTATTTGTGTTTATAGGTCCACAGAGGCCTGTGTATTTGTGTTATAGGTCCACAGAGGCCTGTGTATTTGTGTTTATAGGTCCACAGAGGCCTGTGTATTTGTGTTTATAGGTCCACAGAGGCCTGTGTATTTGTGTTTATAGGTCCACAGAGGCCTGTGTATTTGTGTTTATAGGTCCACAGAGGCCTGTGTATTTGTGTTTATAGGTCCACAGAGGCCTGTGTATTTGTGTTTATAGGTCCACAGAGGCCTGTGTATTTGTGTTTATAGGTCCACAGAGGCCTGTGTATTTGTGTTTATAGGTCCACAGAGGCCTGTGTATTTGTGTTTATAGGTCCACAGAGGCCTGTGTATTTGTGTTTATAGGTCCACAGAGGCCTGTGTATTTGTGTTTATAGGTCCACAGAGGCCTGTGTATTTGTGTTTATAGGTCCACAGAGGCTTGTGTATTTGTGTTTATAGGTCCACAGAGGCCTGTGTATTTGTGTTTATAGGTCCACAGAGGCCTGTGTATTTGTGTTATAGGTCCACAGAGGCCTGTGTATTTGTGTTTATAGGTCCACAGAGGCCTGTGTATTTGTGTTTATAGGTCCACAGAGGCCTGTGTATTTGTGTTTATAGGTCCACAGAGGCCTGTGTATTTGTGTTTATAGGTCCACAGAGGCCTGTGTATTTGTGTTTATAGGTCCACAGAGGCCTGTGTATTTGTGTTTATAGGTCCACAGAGGCCTGTGTATTTGTGTTTATAGGTCCACAGAGGCCTGTGTATTTGTGTTTATAGGTCCACAGAGGCCACCTTACTATTTCTCTACTTTGTTTTAGTCACATGAAATTCTAGTAGTGCGTACAACAGGACAGAGGTGAGGGAAAAGTAAAAGTGAAATGACTGCAATATGTAGTTCAACAGCGTGTTTCAAATGTCTCTAATTGTATTGTGTTGCTTTTATTTATGTCTGTAATATGCAGAATCCCCTGAAGCTGCTTTGTGGCTGAAACACTGTTTACTTCCTTTGATTTGGAATCCTTTGGCTTTTTACTGCTAGCGTTAATTAACCTTCAGTTGGAAAAATTAGCAGGGAGGCACATACTGTTACAGGCACACATACAGTACACACACACAGTACACACACATACTGTTACAGTACACACACACAGTACACACACACAGTACACACACACAGAACACACACACACTGTTACAGGCACACATGCAGTACACACATACTGTTACAGGCACATATACAGTACACACACACAGTACACACACATACTGTTACAGTACACACACACAGTACACACACACAGTACACACACATACTGTTACAGTACACACACACAGTACACACACACACTGTTACAGGCACATATACAGTACACACACATACTGTTACAGTACACACACACAGTACACACACATACTGTTACAGTACACACACACAGTACACACACACAGTACACACACACAGTACACACACACATACTGTTAAAGGCACACATACAGTACACACACACAGTACACACACACAGTACACACACACAGTACACACACAGTACACACACATACTGTTACAGGCACACACACACAGTACACACACACACTGTTACAGTACACACACACAGATACAGAACTGATGAAAGTTCTCTGTTTTTGATCAGACATATCCCTGCCTGCTATTTAAATGTTCTGTCTGCAAACTCTATTGCAATCATCTCTCTCTCCCTCTCCTCTTTATGAACAGTGGTCTGTAATTCCATCTAGTCTTTGTTGAGTCCTTTCACTGATTCTTTGAACGTCTTTGAGAACAGAAACAATATAACAGGTTCAAAGAATAGACATGTTTTTACTTTTTATAATTAATCCTTCTCTGCTGTTAACTCTGTCTCTCCCTTTTGGTTTCTCTCTGTCTACACTATGTCATCATCTTCTCTCATGTTTTTTATTTCCTATACACAGCCCTTTGTCTGGTAAAACACTCCATCGTTTTGATACAACCTCTCATTAGCTGTTCAGTTTAATTAAAAAGCTCATTCATATGAAAATGGGGGACTGATAGTGATTTCCCTCCCAACAGTCATCTACCTCTCACAGCAACTTTTAATTAAATGCTGTTTGATTGACGTTGGGGTCGCTGACTGTTCTCTCCATAGACACACAGGGAGTGCACACACACACACACGCACGCACGCACGCACGCACGCACGCAGCACGCACACACACACACACACACACACACACACACACACCACACACACACACACACACACACACACACACACACACAGTCTCTAGCACTGCTCTTACTTAGTGTGAGCTCTCCGTCTTCTCCTTGCACCTCTCTGTCTCTCCTTCTCTCGTTCCCTCTCTCCTCTCCCCACCTGTTTTCTAAACGCGCCCGCTGGTGTCAATGTTCTGATAGGTTCATTCACTCAGTGTTTACTGTGCTGAAAAGATTCCCTTCAGGCCTTTT
>NW_021823296.1:25000-49120 GCF_901001165.1 Salmo trutta | reverse complement strand
GATTTAAAGCGGTCCGTAATTTGCTTTCTATGATCATGATCTTTTCCTCAAAAAAGTTCATAAATTTATTACTGCTGAAGTGAAAGCCATCCTCCATTTGCGAATGCTGCTTTTTAGTTAGCTTTGCGACAGTGTCAAAAAGAAATTTCGGATTGTTCTTATTTTCCTCAATTAAGTTGGAAAAATAGGATGATCGTGCAGCAGTGAGGGCTCTTCGATACTGCACGGTACTGTCTTTCCAAGCTAGTCGGAAGACTTCCAGTTTAGTGTGGCGCCATTTCCGTTCCAATTTTCTGGAAGCTTGCTTCAGAGCTCGTGTATTTTCTGTATACCAGGGAGCTAGTTTCTTATGACAGATGTTTTTAATTTTTAGGGGTGCAACTGCATCTAGGGTATTGCGCAAGGTTGAATTGAGTTCCTCGGTTAGGTGGTTAACTGATTCTTGTCCTCTGACGTCCTTGGGTAGGCAGAGGGAGTCTGGAAGGGCATCAAGGAATCTTTGGGTTGTCTGAGAATTTATAGCACGACTTTTAATCTTCCTTGGTTGGGGTCTGAGCAGATTATTTGTTGCAATTGTAAACGCAATAAAATGGTGGTCCGATAATCCAGGATTATGAGGAAAAACATTAAGATCCACAACATTTATTCCATGGGACAAAACTAGGTCCAGAGTATGACTGTGGCAGTGAGTAGGTCCAGAGACATGTTGGACAAAACCCACTGAGTCGATGATGGCTCCGAAAGCCTTTTGGAGTGGGTCTGTGGACTTTTCCATGTGAATGTTAAAGTCACCAAAAATTAGAATATTATCTGCTATGACTACAAGATCCGATAGGAATTCAGGGAACTCAGTAAGGAACACTGCATATGGCCCAGGAGGCCTGTAAACAGTAGCTATAAAAAGTGATTGAGTAGGCTGCATAGATTTCATGACTAGAAGCTCAAAAGACGAAAACGTCATTGTTTTTTTTTTTTGTAAATTGAAATTTGCTATCGTAAATGGTAGCAACACCTCCGCCTTTGCCGGATGCACGGGGGGTTTGGTCACTAGTGTAACCAGGGGGTGAGGCCTCATTTAACACAGTAAATTCATCAGGCTTAAGCCATGTTTCAGTCAGGCCAATCACATCAAGATTATGATCAGTGATTAGTTCATTGACTATAACTGCCTTGGAAGTGAGGGATCTAACATTAAGTAACCCAATTTTGAGATGTGAAGTATCACAATCTCTTTCAATAATGGCAGGAATGGAGGAGGTCTTTATACTAGTAAGATTACTGAAGCGAACACCGCCATTTTTAATTTTGCCCAACCAAGATCGAGGCACAGACACGGTCTCAATGGGGAAAGCTGAGCTGACTACGCTAACTGTGCTAGTGGCAGACTCCACTAAGCTGGCAGGCTGGCTAACAGCCTGTTGCCTGGCCTGCACCCTATTTCATTGTGGAGCTAGAGGAGTTAGAGCCCTGTCTATGTTCGTAGATAAGATGAGAGCACCCCTCCAGCTAGGATGGAGTCCGTCACTCCTCAGCAGGCCAGGGTTCAGACTCACAGGGTTCAGACTCACAGGGTTCCGACTCACAGGGTTCAGACTCACAGGGTTCAGACTCACAAGGTTCACAGGGTTCAGACTCACAGGGTTCACAGGGTTCCGACTCACAGGGTTCAGACTCCCAGGGTTCAGACTCCCAGGGTTCACAGGGTTCAGACTCACAGGGTTCACAGGGTTCAGACTCACAGGGTTCAGACTCACAGGGTTCACAGGGTTCAGACTCACAGGGTTCACAGGGTTCAGACTCATAGGGTTCAGACTCACAGGGTTCAGACTCACAGGGTTCAGACTCACAGGGTTCACAGGGTTCAGACTCACAGGGTTCACAGGGTTCAGACTCACAGGGTTCACAGGGTTCAGACTCACAGGGTTCAGACTCACAGGGTTCAGACTCACAGGGTTCAGACTCACACGGTTCAGACTCACAGGGTTCAGACTCACAGGGTTCAGACTCACAGGGTTCACAGGGTTCAGACTCACAGGGTTCACAGGGTTCAGACTCACAGGGTTCACAGGGTTCAGACTCACAGGGTTCACAGGGTTCAGACTCACAGGGTTCAGACTCACAGGGTTCAGACTCACAGGGTTCAGACTCACACGGTTCAGACTCACAGGGTTCAGACTCACAGGGTTCACAGGGTTCAGACTCACAGGGTTCATACTCACAGGGTTCATACTCACAGGGTTCAGACTCACAGGGTTCAGACACGTGGCTCGGGGACAGATTTAGCATTAGACGTTGGTCCGTTGTAGCGTTTTGTCACAGTGTCCGTCTCTCACAGAGACAGTAGACAGAAGAGAAGAGGGTTTGTGGTTGGTCTGTGATTTGATATCACCAACCTACGTTACGGTGTCCACCTCCTGACATCCTGGTTTCTGACGAGGGGAATTCAGATCATGGTCGAGTTGTTGTATTTAGGTTTTGTATCACATTGTTCAACAGCATTGGAAGCTGTATGAAGTTCTCAGCTCTTCCTCTGGCCCTCTCCCTGACCCTTTGCCTAGCCCTTACCCCTGGCCCTTACCCCTGGCCCTTCCCCTGGCCCTTACCCCTGGCCCTTACCCCTGGCCCTTGCCCTTGCCCTGGCCCCTACCCCTGGCCCTTACCCCTGGCCCTTTCCCTGGCCCCTACCCCTGGCCCTTTCCCCTGGCCCCTACCCCTGGCCCCTACCCCTGGCCCTTTCCCTGGCCCCTACCCCTGGCCCCTACCCCTGGCCCTTTGTCTCTATGGCTTTGTGATTAGTGCTCTGGTGTTTCAGTAGTATTAGTTGTCCAGGGGCACCTGGCAAAATTGTCCAGTACTTGAGATTCAACCTGGACTTGACTGTTGCCAAGGTTACTAAGGATTCAACCTGAACTTGACTGTTACCAAGGTTACTAAGGATTCAACCTGAACTTGACTGTTTCCAAGGTTACTAAGGATTCATCCTGGACTTGACTTTTACTAAGGTTACTAAGGATTCAACCTGAACTTGACTGTTACCAAGGTTACTAAGGATTCAACCTGAACTTGACTGTTACCAAGGTTACTACGTATTCAACCTGGACTTGACTTTTACTAAGGTTACTAAGGATTCAACCTGGACTTGACTGCAACCAAGGTTACTAAAGATTCTGGCCACATGAGTCCCTCAAGATAAGATGACCTTCCTAAAGGACAAAATATCCTGTTGACTGACTATCCATCCCTCTGTTTCCCCTCACAGTGACGTGTCCCATGAACGAGGTCCTAACAGCCTCCACGGGCGTCATCATGAGCCAGTCCCCCGGGACCGGCTTCCCCCACTTTGAGTCCTGTTCCTGGGTGGTCAAGGTAGAGCCGGGCTACAACATCACATTCACAATACAATACTTCCAGACCAGCCGGCAGTTTGACCAACTGGAGATCTTTGACGGTGAGCGTCTATTCCTTTTTTAAACTGTTTTAATGTTGTTTTAATGTTGTTTTAATGTTTTAATGATGTTTTGTTGTTTTAATGTTTTAATGTTGTTTTAATGTTTTAAGGTTGTTTTAAGGTTGTTTTAATGTTGTTTTAATGTTGTTTAAATGTTTTAATGTTGTTTTATTGTTTTAATGTTGTTTTAATGTTTAATGTTGTTGTTTGTCTACCCACTGTCACTCTGGAGAAGAATGTCTGCTAAATGACCAACATGGAAAATGTTTCATGTATATTGAACCCATACAACAATAGTTTCATATTAAAGTAGAAGGAGAGCATTGTGGGAGACCGTTGTGAATATCTACGACAGTCAGGATAACAGTGTAGTGGTTCGGGTTATGGGTCAACTATGAGGTCACCTCCAGCTAAATAAAGATCGTGACAGACGCTCCTCATTCCACTCATTTCCTTCTCGACTGGTGAGCGTTTAAAAGATCACACAGCCTTTTCCCGATGCAGTCCCGTGTGGCTCAGTTGGTAGAGCATGGTGTTTGCAACGCCAGGGTTGTGGGTTCGATTCCCACGGGGGGCCAGTATGGGAAAAAAAAAAAAAAAAAATGAAATGTATGCATTCACTACTGTAACTTGCTCTGGATAAGAGTGTCTGCTAAATGACTAAAATGTAAAATGTATGTATAGGTCCCGAATATGAAAACTAGGACTTTCTGTCACAAAATGGCATGTACAACTTTATTTCCCGTCATAGTATGAAAGTTGGAATTGATCCAGAACAGGAGCACTGTAGTCCAGAACTGGAGCACTGTATTCCAGAACAAGAGCACTGTAGTCCAGAACAGGAACACAGGAACAGGAGCACTGTAGTCCAGAACAGGAATACAGGAACAGGAGCACCGTAGTCCAGAACAGAACAGGAGCACTGTAGTCCAGAACAGGAGCACTGTAGTCCAGAACAGAACAGGAGCACTGTAGTCCAGAACAGGAGCACCATAGTCCAGAACAGGAGCACCGTAGTCCAGAACAGAACAGGAGCACCGTAGTCCAGAACAGGAGCACTGTAGTCCAGAACAGGAGCACTGTAGTCCAGAACAGGAGCACTGTAGTCCAGAACAAGAGCACTGTAGAACAGAACAGGAGCACCGTAGTCCAGAACAGGAGCACCGTAGTCCAGAACAGGAGCACCGTAGTCCAGAACAGGAGCACTGTAGAACAGAACAGGAGCACCGTAGTCCAGAACAGGAGCACCGTAATCCAGAACAGGAGCACCGTAGTCCAGAACAGGAGCACCGTAGTCCAGAACAGGAGCACTGTATTCCAGAAAAAGAGCACTGTAGTCCAGAACAGAACAGGAGCACTGTAGTCCAGAACAGAACAGGAGCACCGTAGTCCAGAACAGAACAGGAGCACCGTAGTCCAGAACAGGAGCACTGTAGTCCAGAACAGGAGCACTGTAGTCCAGAACAGGAGCACTGTAGTCCAGAACAGGAGCACAGGAACACTGTAGTCCAGAACAGAACAGGAGCACCGTAGTCCAGAACAGAACAGGAGCACCGTAGTCCAGAACAGAACAGGAGCACCGTAGTCCAGAACAGGAGCACCGTAGTCCAGAACAGGAGCACCGTAGTCCAGAACAGGAGCACCGTAGAACAGAACAAGAGCACCGTAGTCCAGAACAGGAGCACCGTAATCCAGAACAGGAGCACCGTAGTCCAGAACAGGAGCACCGTAGTCCAGAACAGGAGCACTGTATTCCAGAAAAAGAGCACTGTAGTCCAGAACAGAACAGGAGCACTGTAGTCCAGAACAGAACAGGAGCACCGTAGTCCAGAACAGGAGCACTGTAGTCCAGAACAGGAGCACTGTAGTCCAGAACAAGAGCACTGTAGTCCAGAACAGGAGCACAGGAACACTGTAGTCCAGAACAGAACAGGAGCACCGTAGTCCAGAACAGAACAGGAGCACCGTAGTCCAGAACAGAACAGGAGCACCGTAGTCCAGAACAGGAGCACCGTAATCCAGAACAGGAGCACCGTAGTCCAGAACAGGAGCACCGTAGTCCAGAACAGGAGCACCGTAGTCCAGAACAGGAGCACCGTAGTCCAGAACAGAACAGGAGCACCGTAGTCCAGAACAGGAGCACCGTAGTCCAGAACAGAACAGGAGCACCGTAGTCCAGAACAGGAGCACCGCAATCCAGGACAGGAGCACCGTAGTCCAGAACAGGAGCACCGTAGTCCAGAACAGGAGCACTGTAGTCCAGATATCTAGATAACGGTGTGACTGTAGTCCAGAACAGAAGCAGACCTCTGGAAAGACTGTATGGTATTCCAAAGTGCTTCTTGGTCGGGCTCTACACACTACCAACCCTCTCTCTAAAGACCCTGTATCCATTCTGTCATGTTGCTGCATCAGCATTATCCATTCTGTTTCAGAGTTGTGTTGTGTCGCTGCGTCAGTATTCGGGCTCAGTCTTCGCACTCGAATGATGCTGATCATCGCCTGGGTGTGCTGTGAAAAAAAATTGTTCCGTTTCACACAAGTATTGCTGATCACCCCTTTTTATCTTCCAACGAGCAGAGCGAGAACACAGACAGGTCAGCCCTCGTGGGCTGCCGAACGATGTGACTCGTTGGATGGGAATCTGTTTCTCAGTTCCCAGCTGAGGCTGAAGTTTATCCCTGCCACGGCAGCATGGGACCAAACTACAACGGACTAGTACTTTGGCAAAGCCTCAATAGAAAGAGCTTCTTTCAATTTAAGGAGTTGAAAGCTCCCGGTAACATTACAGACCACTAAAACTAGCAGGTGTAGACGTGAAACAGCATGCTAAACACCTCAAGGCATTGATACGATATCTGGATGTCACGACCGATCATCTCTCAACAGGGACTGTCCCTATCCAGCTTGAAGGACCTCAAAATGTAATCACACCATAAACGTTTATGAGATGTCATTTAATCCCAGGGCTGTTAGAGGTTCATTATGTCATTTAATCCCAGGGCTGTTAAAAGGTTAATTATGTAATTTAATCCCAGGGTTGTTAGAGGTTCATTATGTCATTTAATCCCAGGGTTGTTAGAGGTTCATTATGCCATTTAATCCCAGGGCTGTTAGAGGTTCATTATGCCATTTAATCCCAGGGCTGTTAGAGGTTCATTATGCCATTTACATTTACATTTACATTTACATTTAAGTCATTTAGCAGACGCTCTTATCCAGAGCGACTTACAAATTGGTGCATTCACCTTATGATATCCAGTGGAACAACCACTTTACAATAGTGCATCTAAATCTTTTAAGGGGAGGGGGGGTTAGAAGGATTACTTTATCCTATCCCAGGTATTCCTTAAAGAGGTGGGGTTTCAGGTGTCTCCGGAAGGTGGTGATTGACTCCGCTGTCCTGGCGTCGTGAGGGAGCTTGTTCCACCATTGGGGTGCCAGAGCAGCGAACAGTTTGGACTGGGCTGAGCGGGAACCGTGCTTCCTCAGAGGTAGGGGGGCCAGCAGGCCAGAGGTGGATGAACGCAGTGCCCTTGTTTGGGTGTAGGACCTGATCAGAGCCTGAAGGTATGGAGGTGCCGTTCCCCTCACAGCTCCGTAGGCAAGCACCATGGTCTTCTAGCGGATGCGAGCTTCAACTGGAAGCCAGTGGAGAGAGCGGAGGAGCGGGGTGACGTGAGAGAACTTGGGAAGGTTGAACACCAGACGGGCTGCGGCGTTCTGGATGAGTTGTAGGGGTTTAATGGCACAGGCAGGGAGCCCAGCCAACAGCGAGTTGCAGTAATCCAGACGGGAGATGACAAGTGCCTGGATTAGGACCTGCGTCGCTTCCTATGTGAGGCAGGGTTGTACTCTGCGAATGTTGTAGAGCATGAACCTACAGGATCGGGTCACCGCCTTGATGTTAGTGGAGAACGACAGGGTGTTATCCAGGATCACGCCAAGGTTCTTAGCACTCTGGGAGGAGGACACAAGGGAGTTGTCAACCGTGATGGCGAGATCATTGAACAGGCAGTCCTTCCCCGGGAGGAAGAGCAGCTCCGTCTTGCCGAGGTTCAGCTTGAGGTGGTGGTCCGTCATCCACACTGATATGTCTGCCAGACATGCAGAGATGCGATTCGCCGCCTGGTTATCAGATGGGGGAAAGGAGAAGATTAATTGTGTGTCGTCTGCATAGCAATGATAGGAGAGACCATGTGAGGATATGACAGAGCCAAGTGACTTGGTGTATAGCGAGAATAGGAGAGGGCCTAGAACAGAGCCCTGGCGGACACCAGTGGTGAGAGCGTGTGGTGCGGAGACAGATTCTCGCCACGCCACCTGGTAGGAGCGACCTGTCAGGTAGGACGCAATCCAAGCGTGGCCGCGCCTGAGATGCCCAGCTCGGAGAGGGTGGAGAGGAGGATCTGATGGTTCACAGTATCAAAGGCAGCAGATAGGTCTAGAAGGATGAGAGCAGAGGAGAGAGAGTTAGCTTTAGCAGTGTGGAGAGCCTCCGTGACACAGAGAAGAGCAGTCTCAGTTGAATGCCCAGTCTTGAAACCTGACTGATTAGGATCAAGAAGGTCATTCTGAGAGAGATAGCAGGAGAGCTGGACAAGGACGGCACGTTCAAGAGTTTTGGTAGAGAAAAGAAAGAAGGGATACTGGTATGTAGTTGTTGACATCGGAGGGATCGAGTGTAGGTTTTTTCAGAAGGGGTGCAACTCTCGCTCTCTTGAAGACGGAAGGGACATAGCCAGCGGTCAAGGATGAGTTGATGAGCGAGGTGAGGTAGGGGAGAAGGTCTCCGGAAATGGTCTGGAGAAGAGAGGAGGGGATAGGGTCAAGTGGGGCAGGTTGTTGGGCGGCCGGCCGTCACAAGACGCGAGATTTCATCTGGAGAGAGAGGGGAGAAAGAGGTCAAAGCACAGGGTAGGGCAGTGTGAGCAGGACCAGCGGTGTCGTTTGACTTAGCAAACGAGGATCGGATATCGTCAACCTTCTTTTCAAAATGGTTGACGAAGTCATCCGCAGAGAGGGAGGAGGGGGGGAGGAGGATTCAGGAGGGAGGAGAAGGTAGCAAAGAGCTTCCTAGGGTTAGAGGCAGATGCTTGGAATTTAGAGTGGTAGAAAGTGGCTTTAGCAGCAGAGACAGAAGAGGAAAATGTAGAGAGGAGGGAGTGAAAGGATGCCAGGTCCGCAGGAAGGCGAGTTTTCCTCCATTTCCGCTCGGCTGCCCGGAGCCCTGTTCTGTGAGCTCGCAGTGAGTCGTCGAGCCACGGAGCAGGAGGGGAGGACCGAGCCGGCCTGGAGGATAGGGGACAGAGAAAATCAAAGGATGCAGAAAGGGAGGAGAGGAGGGTTGAGGAGGCAGAATCAGGAGATAGGTTGGAGAAGGTTTGAGCAGAGGGAAGAGATGATAGGATGGAAGAGGAGAGAGTAGCGGGAGAGAGAGAGCGAAGGTTGGGACGGCGCAATACCATCCGAGTAGGGGCAGAGTGAGAAGTGTTGGATGAGAGCGAGAGGGAAAAGGATACAAGGTAGTGGTCGGAGATTTGGAGGGGAGTTGCAATGAGATTAGTGGAAGAACACCATCTAGTAAAGATGAGGTCAAGCGTATTGCCTGCCTTGTGAATAGGGGGGGAAGGTGAGAGGGTGAGGTCAAAAGTGGAGAGGAGTGGAAAGAAGGAGGCAGAGAGGAATGAGTCAAAGGTAGACGTGGGGAGGTTAAAGTCACCCAGAACTGTGAGAGGTGAGCCATCCTCAGGGAAGGAACTTATCAAGGCATCAAGCTCATTGATGAACTCTCCAAGGGAACCTGGAGGGCGATAAATGATAAGGATGTTAAGCTTGAAAGGGCTGGTAACTGTGACAGCATGGAATTCAAATGAGGAGATAGACAGATGGGTCAGGGGAGAAATAGAGAATGTCCACTTGGGAGAGATGAGGATTCCAGTGCCACCACCCCGCTGGCTCGATGCTCTAGGGGTATGCGAGAATACGTGGGCAGACGAGGAGAGAGCAGTAGGAGTAGCAGTGTTATCTGTGGTAATCCATGTTTCCGTCAGCGCCAGGAAGTCTAGGGACTGGAGGGTAGCATAGGCTGAGATGAACTCAGCCTTGTTGGCCGCAGACGGGCAGTTCCAGAGGCTGCCGGAGACCTGGAACTCCACGTGGGTCGTGCGCGCTGGGACCACCAGGTTAGAGTGGCAGCGGCCATGCGGTGTGAAGCGTTTGTATGGCCTGTGCAGAGGGGAGAGGACAGGGATAGACAGACACATAGTTGACAAGCTACAGAAGTGTTGTTTCTTGTATTATTGTCTCTTGTGTCTTTAGAGAACTGTTTCACTTTGATATCCTTTTTCTTCTGTCCTGATTTTCTCTTTCTTTTCTTCTGTTAACTAGATATTCTGTTATTCTTCGTTAGCTAGCTAGCTTCTTCCAAAAGAGTCCCTAGCAACTGCTTAGCAACTGGTAAACAATTCAGCTAGCTAAGATAACTACAATTTTATGAAAAATAGTAACTTTTTTCAAAAGCCTATCTTCTTTGTTTGTTGCTTGTTTTTCCTCCTATTCAGTCTTGCAGTTTTCTTTGGATTTTTTCCGATGTAATGTAATAATGAAAAATGACTTGTGCACAAAGTCAACCGACTTGCCAAAACTATTAGAGGTTCATTATGCCATTTAATCCCAGGGCTGTTAAAGGTTAATTATGTCATTTAATCCCAGGGCTGTTAGAGGTTTATTATGTAATTTAATCCCAGTGCTGTTAAAGGTTAATTATGTCATTTAATCCCAGGGCTGTTAGAGGTTTATTATGTAATTTAATCCCAGTGCTGTTAAAGGTTAATTATGTCATTTAAACCCAGGGCTGTTAGAGGTTCATTATGCCATTTAATCCCAGGGTTGTTAGAGGTTCATTATGTCATTTAATCCCAAGGTTGTTAGAGGTTCATTATGCCATTTAATCCCAGGGTTGTTAGAGGTTCATTATGCCATTTAATCCCAGGGTTGTTAGAGGTTCATTATGTCATTTAATCCCAGGGTTGTTAGAGGTTCATTATGCCATTTAATCCCAGGGTTGTTAGAGGTTCATTATGCCATTTAATCCCAGGGTTGTTAGAGGTTCATTATGTCATTTAATCCCAGGGTTGTTAGAGGTTCATTATGCCATTTAATCCCAGGGTTGTTAGAGGTTCATTATGCCATTTAATCGCAGGGCTGTTAGAGGTTCATTATGCCATTTAATCCCAGGGTTGTTAAAATGTTCATTATGAGAAACAGATCTAGTCCATAATTCTGTCAACCTATCTGATATCTCTCGTTCTCAATTTCAATTTCACTTTAAGGGGCTTTATTGGCATGGGAATCATATGTTAATATTGCGAAAGCGAAATAGATGGTAAAGAAAAGTGAAATAAACAATAAAAATGAACAGTAAACATTACACCTACATTAAGTTCAAAAAAATATAGACATTACAAATGTCATATTAGGTCTATATATACAGTGTTGTAACGATGTGCAAATAGTTAAAGTACAAAAAATAAACATAAATATGGGTTGTATTTACAATGGTGTTTGTTCTTCACTGGTTGACCTTTTCTTGTGGCAACAGGTCACACATCTTGCTGCTGTGATGGAACACTGTGGTATTTCACCCAGTAGATATGGGAGTTTATAAAATTTGGATTTGTTTTGAAAATCTTTATGGATCTGTGGAATCTGAGGGAAATATGTGTCTCTAATATGGTCATACATTTGGCAGGAGGTTAGGAAGTGCAGCTCAGTTTCCACCTCATTTTGTGGGCAGTGTGCACATAGCCTGTCTTCTCTTGAGAGCCAGGTCTGCCTACGGCGGCCTTTCTCCACAGCAAGGCTATGCTCACTGAGTCTGTACATAGTCAAAGATTTCCTTAAGTTTGGGTCAGTCACAGTGGTCAGGTATTCTGCCACTGTGTACTCTCTGTTTAGGGTCAAATAGCATTCTAGTTTGCTCAGTTTTTTGTTCATTCTTTCCAATGTGTTAAGTAATTATGTTTTTGTTTTCTCGTGATTTGGTTGAGTCTAATTGCGCTTCTCTCTGCTCCTCTCTCTGCTCCTCTCTCTCTCTTTATTTATTTGTCTCTCTCTCTCTCTCTGTTTCCCCTCTCTCTCTACAGGTCCGTCCAGACAGAGTCCCCTCCTGGTCACTCTGAGTGGAAACTACTCCTCTCCTCTCAGCATCACCAGCTCTAACAACAAGGTTTACCTCCACTGGTCCTTCGACCACACCACCAGCCACAAAGGCTTTCGCATACGATACTCAGGTGAGTCCAGGAGGGGTTTGGGTTTTACATACAGTACCAGTCAAAAGTTTGGACACACCTTCCCACCCAGTCCTCCTACTGCCGTCCAATGGGAGTGGCCTGTGGAAGCTTGTGCCCATGCCTTCCTAGTGTCCCCATTTAGCACACGACCCTATTTCTCCCTCAGCCATTCAGCTCTAAAACCATCTGTCTCTGACGGTGTGTGTGTGTGTGTGTGTGTGTGTGTGTGTGTGTGTGTGTGTGTGTGTGTGGGGTGTCTCTGTGTGCTTGTGTGTGTGTGGGGTGTCTCTGTGTGTTTGTGTGTGTGTGTGTGTGTGTGTGTGTGTGTGTGTGGGGTGTCTCTGTGTGTTTGTGTGTGTGTGTGAGGATTATGTTTGTGTGTGTGTGTGGGTGTGTGTACACGTGTATGTCGAACAGGTGATCTTATTTAACTCTGAGATAACATCTTAGCTCATAGATGCCTATGAAAACAATGTTCAGTGTGTCTATACAAACAGACAAATACAACATGTTATTACCATATATGTATATATACACTGCTCAAAAAAATAAAGGGAACACTTAAACAACACAATTTAACTCCAAGTCAATCACACTTCTGTGAAATCAAACTGTCCACTTAGGAAGCAACACTGATTGACAATACATTTCACATGCTGTTGTGCAAATGGAATAGACAACAGGTGGAAATTATAGGCAATTAGCAAGACACCCCCAATAAAGGAGTGGTTCTGCAGGTGGGGACCACAGACCACTTCTCAGTTCCTATGCATCCTGGCTGATGTTTTGGTCACTTTTGAATGCTGGCGGTGCTTTCACTCTAGTGGTAGCATGAGACGGAGTCTACAACCCACACAAGTGGCTCAGGTAGTGCAGCTCATCCAGGATGGCACATCAATGCGAGCTGTGGCAAGAAGGTTTGCTGTGTCTGTCAGCGTAGTGTCCAGAGCATGGAGGCGCTACCAGGAGACAGGTCAGTACATCAGGAGACGTGGAGGAGGCCGTAGGAGGGCAACAACCCAGCAGCAGGACCGCTACCTCCGCCTTTGTGCAAGGAGGAGCAGGAGGAGCACTGCCAGAGCCCTGCAAAATGACCTCCAGCAGGCCACAAATGTGCATGTGTCTGCTCAAACGGTCAGAAACAGACTCCCTGAGGGTGGTATGAGGGCCCGACGTCCACAGGTGGGGGTTGTGCTTACAGCCCAACACCGTGCAGGACGTTTGGCATTTGCCAGAGAACACCAGATTGGCAAATTCGCCACTGGCGCCCTGTACTCTTCACAGATGAAAGCAGGTTCACACTGAGCACATGTGACAGACGTGACAGAGTCTGGAGACTCCGTGGAGAACGTTCTGCTGCCTGCAACATCCTCCAGCATGATCGGTTTGGCGGTGGGTCAGTCATGGTGTGGGGTGGCATTTCTTTGGGGGGCCGCACAGCACTCCATGTGCTCGCCAGAGGTGGCCTGACTGCCATTAGGTACCGAGATGAGATCCTCAGACCCCTTATGAGACCATATGCTGGTGCGGTTGGACCTGGGTTCATCCTAATGCAAGACAATGCTAGACCTTGTGTGGCTGGAGTGTGTCAGCAGTTCCTGCAAGAGGAAGGCATTGATGCTATGGACTGGCCCACCCGTTCCCCAGACCTGAATCCAATTGAGCACATCTGGGACATCATGTCTCGCTCCATCCACCAACGCCACGTTGCACCACAGACTGTCCAGGAGTTGGCGGATGCTTTAGTCCAGGTCTGGGAGGAGATCCCTCAGGAGACCATCCGCCACCTCATCAGGAGCATGCCCAGGCGTTGTAGGGAGGTCATACAGGCACGTGGAGGCCACACACACTACTGAGCCTCATTTTGACTTGTTTTAAGGACATTACATACATGAAGGGACGTCGCGTGCGCCATCCGTATGGTTAGTGAGAAAGTCCATGTTGCAAATGTACCCTCCCTTACTAGACGTCCGACCACGTCCGATAAATCCGCGGACGGCGTCGGGCCGCTCGCGGGGGCCGGATCTTCCAGGAAGTCATCGAACGGAGTCTCTCGGACCTTCGGTTTCCGTTTAATTAAATTTTCAAATTTTGGTCATTTCCTTGCAGTCCCGGATTATTCCACGAGAGGGCGTATGGAATCATATTGCAAATGTAACATATATCACCAATCGCGACACGGCTTTTTCTCCTAAACGGAAGATAATTCGAAGACGAAACTCGGTCTGCGTGGGTTTGGCATAATGGGCAGTTGGCCCCGAACAGGAT
The DNA here is from genome assembly GCF_901001165.1 of Salmo trutta. Lineage (NCBI taxonomy): Eukaryota > Metazoa > Chordata > Actinopteri > Salmoniformes > Salmonidae > Salmo > Salmo trutta. The sequence goes on along the minus strand of NW_021823296.1, from coordinate 35,110 downwards.
GGAGTCGAGGCCTCGACGCTTTTCGAGTTAAGGCTATTTTTCTGGGATTGAAAGTCAAAGAGGAAAATAGAGTGCTGATTTGACCGCTTCACATCAAACTACATGAGCCTACGGTGTCAGGAGAAAAGGAACCATGCATTTACCAATGTTCATTTCAGAGAAATTGTACAATGACACATTGGTGATATTCAACAACAAGAGGTTTTTTTTCCAAAAAAGTTACATATCCAGTTGCAGCGTGTTCAGATGAGTCCGTTAAGGCAGGTTTCGGAGCTCTGCGAGATTTCTGTGATTTTCTGTGATTTTCTGAAACAACACACACTTGTTCAACCCTCTGTAAATAAGTCAGTTCTTAACAGAAACACTTAAAACTCAATATTCTATAAGAGCCTAACATTCAGATTCCTGTGTCAACCAGAAATGCCTTATAATGGTTTCATAGGGGCTGTTTTGAAGGGTTAAAAAGGTCAGATCTTTCCACAACTTCATATGTGTGACTAGGCAACCCTCATGAACTGTAAATCAGTCATTTATCCCATCAGATGTCAAAGAAAAGCTCTCTCAAACACACACACAGAGAGGACGGAGTGACACAGTGCGGTGCTTAAAGACACAAAGAGCCTGCAATGGCATTACCATTATCTCTAGGCTGAGACGAGTTCAATGAGACGCCCCGCTTGACCGTAGCTTGCTCGGTATGAGCGCAGTGACCGTGAGAAAACTAGGCCCAAAATGAGGCCTGCACCAATATGTCAAGGGCTTATGGGTGACAGTGAGAGAACCATTAGGGTTAGAAGCACAATTCAACCTCAGGAGCGTTCCTGAGGTCCTCCCGATCTGTGCAAGCCTAACCTTGACCCTGTGGCATTAACCCTTCACAGTGAAAAGAAGGTGTTTAGATCAAACTGTGTGCAATGACTTCTCTCCCCATAGGAATACATTGACAATTCTCCTAAATTCAACCTGAAGTCTATGTGGGTTATGAATGCCTTATGAACCTGTCTTCTATAACAATCCATCAGGCTACTGTGAGGTCTACCTGTGTCGATTCTAAGGTTCCTGGAGCAACCGGAAGTTGTTAAAAACAGCCAAGAGCTATTGTCATATGGTCAACCTGCATATAGTGAAAATCACGCAACTCAACCATCTGTCATTCAGTCAATTCTTAAGGTAGAGACTTCATATTCAGGATTCTGTTTATGTCTACCCCAAAGACAACGTGTGTGAAGTAAGAGCTTCATGTGACAACCGGAAGTTGTTAAAAACAGCCAAGAGCTATTGTCATATGGTCAACCTGCATATAGTGAAAATCACGCAACTCAACCATCTGTTATTCAGTCAATTCTTAAGGTAGAGACTTCATATTCAGGATTCTGTTTATGTCTAACCCAAAGACAACGTGTGTTGAGTAAGAGCTTCCTGTGACAACCGGAAGTGGTTAAAAACAGCCAAGAGCTATTGTCATATAACCTGCACACAGTGAAAATCAAGCAACTCAACCCTATGTCATCCAGCCAATTCTTTAGGTAGAGACTTCATATTGAGGATTCTGTATATGCCTACCCCAAAGACAACGTGTGTCTATTCTTTTTGCAAAAAAAACAAAAACACACACACACAATTTGGCCATAGGGACATAGTGTGGGGCTTAGAGTCTTATACCGCCTTCAATAGTTACTTTCGTTCAAACGATTCAAGAACCGTCAGACCTAGAGCTCTGAAATTTTAGAAACCTGTTCTAGAGCTCAAGTCGATAGTGCACGGTGATTTATGGGGCTCTAGAAGGTTCTCTGACCGAGAAACCGCCTCGTACATTTGCAATATTTTCAATTCATTTTGAATATCACGGACATGGCGACATGTAGAAATGTCCCAGAGTCGCAAGACTAGGTGCATTGAAACCGGCTCGGCCCATAGAGACGGACCCCAATATCTCTGTCCAATAGCTCATTCAGGGACCCCGTAGTAACGCCCTGAAAAAGTGGATTTTCAGCACCAATTAGGCCATTGCTCGGGCACCGAATGACCTATCGAGCCGAAACTTCGGATTCGGGGTCGCCTCACATAGGCCTACACATAATGTCAGAGCTGGACCCGCAGCTATAACGTAACTATGTGTTTTAGGTTTTTTTATGGTTAAAATTGAAAGCACTGTGAATTATGGGCCTTCTCTGACATATGTGATAGTTGGCTTCTATACGAGTTGGAAAAAGTGGATTTGGTGTCAGATGCTATCAGTTTGGTGTCAGATTGACATCTAATTGACTGATGGACGCTGACTGCTGGGTGACGAGCAATGGAGAGGAACCACAGTCACTGCCCGGCCATCCCGAGTTCATCGGGCCAGTCAATTATGCATTTCTGCAGGATTTTTGAGCATGCCTAAATTTGTAATGCTAAATGCCCATTAAATCATGTTGCAAACGTAACGCGCTATATTGCAAACGTAACGTGCGTTTGCAATATGATTCAACAGCAGAAAATATCACCAAAGTTGACATGATGAAATCAACACAATGAGCGATAGAGAGGAACCACAGTCACTGCCCGGCCATCCCCAGTTCATCGGGACAGTCAATTTTGCATATCTTTAGTGTTTTTGAGCATGCCAAATTCGTGATGTTGAGGCCCGTTGAATCATATTGCAAATGCGCATCCGTGCACATGGTGACCCGAAATGGGTTACCAGGAGTAATTTTTTAGAAGGGTTTTAAATGCCTTTAGGGTGGTGCAAGGGGTGCACGGTTGGGTAGGGAGCACCTTCCATCAGTGCCCATCCAGTATAAGGCGCCCCTAGTCATTTTGGACATTTTTCAAAAAATCGCTAAAAATCGACAGTCCCACTTCTCTCATGTCACCATCAAGCCATGGAGAGGAACCACAGTCACTGCCCGGCCATTCCCAGTTCATCGGGACAGTCAATTTTGCATATCTTTAGTGTTTTTGAGCATGCCAAATTCGTGATGTTGAGGCCCATTGAATCATATTGCAAATGCGCATCCGTGCACATGGTGACCCGAAATGGGTTACCAGGAGTAATTTTTTAGAATGGTTTTAAATGCCTTTAGGGTGGTGCAAGGGGTGCACGATTGGGTAGGGAGAACCTTCCATCAGTGCCCATCCAGTATGGGGTGCCCTTAGTCATTTTGGACATTTTTCAAAAAAATCGCTAAAAAACGACAATCCCACTTCTCTCATGTCACCATCAAGCCATGGAGAGGAACCACAGTCACTGCCCGGCCATCCGCAGTTCATCGGGACAGTTAATTTTGCATTTCTGCAGTGTTTTTGAGCATGCCAAATTCGTGATGTTGAGGCCCATTGAATCATATTGCAAATGCGCATCAGTGCACATGGTGACCCGAAATGGGTTACCAGGAGTAATTTTTTAGAAGGGTTTTAAATGCCTTTAGGGTGGTGCAAGGGGTGCACGGTTGGGTAGTGAGCACCTTCCATCAGTGCCCATCCAGTATGGGGCGCCCCTAGTCATTTTGGACATTTTTCAAAAAAAATCGCTAAAAAACGACAATCCCACTTCTCTCATGTCACCATCAAGCCATGGAGAGGAACCACAGTCACTGCCCGGCCATCACCAGTTCATCGGGACAGTTCATTTTGCATTTCTGCAGTGTTTTTAAGCATGCCAAATTCGTGATGTTGAGGCCCATTGAATCATATTGCAAATGCGCATCAGTGCACATGGTGACCCGAAATGGGTTACCAGGAGTAATTTTTTAGAATGGTTTTAAATGCCTTTAGGGTGGTGCAAGGGGTCCGCGGTTGGGTAGGGAGCACCTTCCATCAGTGCCCATCCAGTATGGGGCGCACCTAGTCATTTTGGACATTTTTCCAAAAATCACAAAAAAAACTCACCATCAAGCCATGGAGAGGAACCACAGTCACTGCACAGCCATCCCCAGTTCATCGGGACAGTCAATTATGCATTTCTGCAGTGGTTTTGAGCATGCCAAAGTTGTGATGCTAAATGCCCATTGCATCATATTGCAAACGTAACACGCAATATTGCAAATGTAACGCGCATTTGCAACATGATTCAACAGCAAAAAATATCACCAAAGTTGACATGATGAAATCAACACAACGAGCGATCGAGAGGAACCACAGTCACTGCACGGCCATCCCCAGTTCATCGGGACAGTCAATTATGCATTTCTGCAGTGGTTTTGAGCATGCCACATTTGTGATGCTAAATGCCCATTGAATCATATTGCAAACGTAACATGGAATATTGCAAATGTAACGCGCATTTGCAACATGATTCAACAGCAAAAAACATCACCAAAGTTGACATGATGAAATCAACACAACGAGCGATGGAGAGGAACCACAGTCACTGCACGGCCATCCCCAGTTCATCGGGACAGTCAATTATGCATTTCTGCAGTGGTTTTGAGCATGCCAAAGTTGTGATGCTAAATGCCAATTGAATCATATTGCAAATGCGCATCCGTGTATTTGCAATATGATTCAACAGCAAAAAATGTCACCAAAGGTGACATGATGAAATCAACACAACGAGCGATGGAGAGGAACCAGGAGCGTTCCTGAGGTCCTCCCGATCTGTGCAAGCCAACCTTGACCCTGTGGCATTAACCCTTCACAGTGAAAAGAAGGTGTTTAGATCAAACTGTGTGCAATGACTTCTCTCCCCATAGGAACACATAGACTATTCTCCAAAATTCAACCTGAAGCCTATGTGGGTTATGAATGCCTTATGAACCTGTCTTCTACAACAATCCATCAGGCTACTGTGAGGTCTACCTGTGTCGATTCTAAGGTTCCTGTGACAACTGGAAGTGGTTAAAAACACCCAAGAGCTATTGTCATATTAAGTGCGCATAGTGAAAATCACGCAACTCAACCATCTGTTACTCAGTCAATTCTTAAGGTAGAGACTACTTATTCAGGATTCTGTTTATGTCTACCCCAAAGACAACGTGTGTGAAGCAACAGCTTCCTGTGACAACCGGAAGTGGTTAAAAACACCCAAGAGCTATTGTCATATTGCCACCTGCAGATAGTGAAAATCACGCAACTCAACCATCTGTTACTCAGTCAATTCTTAAGGTAGAGACTTCTTATTCAGGATTCTGTTTCTGTCTACCCCAACGACAACGTGTGTGAAGCAAGAGCTTCCTGTGACAACCGGAAGTGGTTAAAATCACCCAAGAGCCATTGTCATATTACGTGCGCATAGTGAAAATCACGCAACTCAACCATCTGTTACTCAGTCAATTCTTAAGGTAGAGACTTCTTATTCAGGATTCTGTTTATATGTACCCCAAGGACAACGTGTGTGAAGCAAGAGCTTCCTGTGACAACCGGAAGTGGTTAAAATCACCCAAGAGCCATTGTCATATTACGTGCGCATAGTGAAAATCACGCAACTCAACCATCTGTTACTCAGTCAATTCTTAAGGTAGAGACTTCTTATTCAGGATTCTGTTTATATGTACCCCAAGGACAACGTGTGTGAAGCAATAGCTTCCTGTGACAACGGGAAGTGGTTAAAACAGCCTAGAGCTATTGTCATATGGTCAACCTGCATATAGTGAAAATCACGCAACTCAACCATCTGTTTCTCAGTCAATTCTTAAGGTAGAGACTTCTTATTCAGGATTCTGTTTATGTCTACCCCAAAGACAACGTGTGTGAAGCAACAGCTTCCTGTGACAACCGGAAGTGGTTAAAAACACCCAAGAGCTATTGTCATATTGCCACCTGCAGATAGTGAAAATCACGCAACTCAACCATCTGTTACTCAGTCAATTCTTAAGGTAGAGACTTCTTATTCAGGATTCTGTTTCTGTCTACCCCAAAGACAACGTGTGTGAAGCAAGAGCTTCCTGTGACAACCGGAAGTGGTTAAAAACACCCAAGAGCTATTGTCATATTGCCACCTGCAGATAGTGAAAATCACGCAACTCAACCATCTTTTACTCAGTCAATTCTTAAGGTAGAGACTTCTTATTCAGGATTCTGTTTATGTCTACCCCAAAGACAACGTGTGTGAAGCAAGAGCTTCCTGTGACAACCGGAAGTGGTTAAAATCACCCAAGAGCTATTGTCATATTACGTGCGCATAGTGAAAATCACGCAACTCAACCATCTGTTTCTCAGTCAATTCTTAAGGTAGAGACTTCTTATTCAGGATTCTGTTTATGTCTACCCCAAAGACAACATGTGTTGAGTAAGAACTTCCTGTGACAACGGGAAGTGGTTAAAACAGCCTAGAGCTATTGTCATATTAAGTGCGCATAGTGAAAATCACGCAACTCAACCATCTGTTTCTCAGTCAATTCTTAAGGTAGAGACTTCTTATTCAGGATTCTGTTTATGTCTACCCCAAAGACAACGTGTGTGAAGCAACAGCTTCCTGTGACAACCGGAAGTGGTTAAAAACACCCAAGAGCTATTGTCATATTGCCACCTGCAGATAGTGAAAATCACGCAACTCAACCATCTGTTTCTCAGTCAATTCTTAAGGTAGAGACTTCTTATTCAGGATTCTGTTTATGTCTACCCCAAAGACAACGTGTGTTGAGTAAGAACTTCCTGTGACAACGGGAAGTGGTTAAAACAGCCTAGAGCTATTGTCATATGGACAACCTGCATATAGTGAAAATCACGCAACTCAACCATCTGTTACTCAGTCAATTCTTAAGGTAGAGACTTCTTATTCAGGATTCCGTTTATGTCTACCCCAAAGACAACGTGTGTGAAGCAAGAGCTTCCTGTGACAACCGGAAGTGGTTAAAATCACCCAAGAGCTATTGTCATATGACGTGCGCATAGTGAAAATCACGCAACTCAACCGTCTGTTTCTCAGTCAATTCTTAAGGTAGAGACTTCTTATTCAGGATTCCGTTTATGTCTACCCCAAAGACAACGTGTGTGAAGCAAGAGCTTCCTGTGACAACCGGAAGTGGTTAAAATCACCCAAGAGCTATTGTCATATTACGTGCGCATAGTGAAAATCACGCAACTCAACCGTCTGTTTCTCAGTCAATTCTTAAGGTAGAGACTTCTTATTCAGGATTCCGTTTATGTCTACCCCAAAGACAACGTGTGTGAAGCAAGAGCTTCCTGTGACAACCGGAAGTGGTTAAAATCACCCAAGAGCTATTGTCATATTACGTGCGCATAGTGAAAATCACGCAACTCAACCATCTGTTTCTCAGTCAATTCTTAAGGTAGAGACTTCTTATTCAGGATTCCGTTTATGTCTACCCCAAAGACAACGTGTGTGAAGCAAGAGCTTCCTGTGACAACCGGAAGTGGTTTAAAATAGCCTAGAGCTATTGTCATATTGCCACCTGCAGATAGTGAAAATCACGCAACTCAACCATCTGTTTCTCAGTCAATTCTTAAGGTAGAGACTTCTTATTCAGGATTCTGTTTCTGTCTACCCCAACGACAACGTGTGTGAAGCAAGAGCTTCCTGTGACAACCGGAAGTGGTTAAAAACACCCAAGAGCTATTGTCATATTACGTGCGCATAGTGAAAATCATGCAACTCAACCATCTGTTTCTCAGTCAATTCTTAAGGTAGAGACTTCTTATTCAGGATTCTGTTTATTTCTACCCCAAAGACAACGTGTGTGAAGCAACAGCTTCCTGTGACAACCGGAAGTGGTTAAAAACACCCAAGAGCTATTGTCATATTGCCACCTGCAGATAGTGAAAATCACGCAACTCAACCATCTGTTTCTCAGTCAATTCTTAAGGTAGAGACTTCATATTCAGGATTCTGTATATGCCTACCCCAAAGACAACGTGTGTCTATTCTTTTTGCAAAAAAAACAAAAACACACACACAATTTGGCCATAGGTACATAGTATGGGGCTTAGAGGCTTATACCGCCTTCAATAGTTACTTTCGTTCAAACGATTCAAGAACCGTCAGACCTAGAGCTCCGAAATTTTAGAAACCTGTTCTAGAGCTCAAGTCGATAGTGCACGGTGATTTATGGGGCTCTAGAAGGTTCTCTGACCGAGAAACCGCCTCGTACATTTGCAATATTTTCAATTCATTTTGAATATCACGGACATGGCGACATGTAGAAATGTCCCAGAGTCGCAAGACTAGGTGCATTGAAACCGCCTCGGCCCATAGAGACGGACCCCAATGTCTCTGTCCGATAGCTCATTCAGGGGCCCCGTAGTAACGCCCTGAAAAAGTGGATTTTCAGCACCAATTAGGCCATTGCTCGGGCACCGAATGACCTATCGAGCCGAAACTTGGGATTCGGGGTCGCCTCACATAGGCCTACACATAATGTCAGAGCTGGACCCGCAGCTATAACGTAACTATGTGTTTTAGGTTTTTTTATGGTTAAAATTGAAAGCACTGTGAATTATGGGCCTTCTCTGACATATGTGATAGTTGGCTTCTATACGAGTTGGAAAAAGTGGATTTGGTGTCAGATGCTATCAGTTTGGTGTCAAAATGACATCTAATTGACTGATGGACGCTGACTGCTGGGTGACGAGCAATGGAGAGGAACCACAGTCACTGCCCGGCCATCCCGAGTTCATCGAGCCAGTCAATAATGCATTTCTGCAGTATTTTTGAGCATGCCTAAATTTGTGATGCTAAATGCCCATTGAATCATATTGCAAACGTAACGCGCAATATTGCAAATGTAACGCGCATTTGCAAGATGATTCAACAGCAAAAAATATCACCAAAGTTGACATGATGAAATCAACACAACGAGCGATGGAGAGGAACCACAGTCACTGCACGGCCATCCCGAGATCATCGGGCCAGTCAATTATGCATTCTGAGCATGTCAAATTCGTTAAAAATGTTAAAAGCAACAGAGTCCCACTTCTCCCTCATCATACATGACAAGTAGACCATCTGCGTTGATTGATGGCTCAACATAGGGATATATATCATTTGGGCAGTATAAATGCCATTTGGAACATGGTTCACTGACTTTTGGGTTTGGAAACCGACTTCCTATGATCGTACATGGCAAACGGACAAACATACTGATTTGGCACATTCAATACTTTCATACATGTATAATTGACAAAAAAAGAATTGGACATTTAATTTGCACATTTCTAATGGCATTTGGCAAAAAATATAAATATGTGACTTTTGACTTCCTATGAAATCATATTCCAAATGCACAAATCATATGCCTTATGCACAAGCAAATATGTCACTTTTGACTTCCTATGAAATCATATTCCAAATGCACAAAACATATTCCAAATGCCTTATGCACAAGCAAAAACAACCCAAAAAATTATGTCAATAAAATATGTCAAAAGTATGTCCATACAGCTCTTATACATGTGTAATTGACATAAAAATCAAAAAAAATTCGAAAAACGGTCCAGAAACCACTTTTTTAGGGTTGAAAAATTTTCAAAAAATATGTCATTTTTTCAAAATTTGACACTTGGGACTTGAATTGTGTTACATTTGCAATATGAAAATTCACTGCGGAGAGCTCTAGCTATCTTTTGGATATTTGCTGTAATTTGGCACTTGCAATACTTCCACAAGTGACAAAAAAAAAGCATTGGATATGTCATTTTGCAAAAAAAAATGAAAAAAAAAAATGTCACTTTTTTCCTATGAAATCATATTCAAAATGCACAAATCATATGCCTTGCGCACAAGCAAAAGCAACCCAAAAAACGACATCAATAAAAAACGTCAGAAGCATGTTCATACAGCTCTTATACATGTGTAATTGACATAACAATCGAAAAAAATTCGAAAAAACGGTCCAGAAACCACTTTTTTACAAGATGCTACGTTTTCAAAAAAAATATCATTTTATCAAAATCTGAGACTTGGGTAAGAATTGGGTATCATTTGCTGTATGAAAATCCAAGGTGGAGCACGCTCGCCATCTAAAGGAAATTTGGGGTGTTACAATTGGCAATTGCCATCGGAAAATTGCCATATGATTGGCCCGGAGATGGGCCGATTTGGGTGGTTATTTCAATCGTGTGTATGATTCGTGCTATGCCAATATGTTGCCATGTTATTTTGTCCAAATCAGGGGGGTAATCCCTTACATCAAAGTTGGATCAGCCTGTAGTGTGGTTTTCCACTTTAAT
>NW_021823296.1:0-20000 GCF_901001165.1 Salmo trutta | reverse complement strand
GGAAGATGTTGATTGTTAGATTGAAGATATTGATTGTTAGATTGAAGATATTGATTGTTTAATGGAAGATATTGATTGTTAGATTGAAGATATTGATTGTTAGATTGAAGATATAGATTGTTAGATTGAAGATATTGATTGTTATATTGAAGATATAGATTGTTTAATAGGAGATATTGATTGTTTAATGGAAGACATTGATTGTTTGATGGAAGATATTGATTGTTTGATGGAAGATATTGATTGTTTGATGGAAGATATTGATTGTTTAATAGGAGATATTGATTGTTTAATGGAAGATATTGATTGTTTGATGGAAGACATAAAAATGCTTTAAGACACCAGGAAGTCATGTAGACATGACGACATTTGAAATCTTTCCCAGAAATCCAAGCAACTCTTAAAGCCACTCGATGCAACAATCTATTAAACAACCCATTGTAAACCACAGACAATTTCCTATAACGCCTTTTCTCAGAAGCAAAACTAAGGTATTCAATCGCCTCACAGCCCTACTCGGGTGACCAGCTGCAGTGACGCTGTATCAACAGTTGCTTCGATGCTGTATCAACAACAGCAGTCCAGGTGGAAACTGGTAACAGCGGGGCGGCCATTGTGTGCTTCTAAAGTCTACTGCAGGTGTAATCTGTAGTCTAAATTACGTAGCTCTCTACTGACAGGGTTCTGCGTCCCAAAGGTCACCTTATTCCCTAAGTAGTGGACTACGTTTTGACCAGTGCTCTGGTAGGGAAAAGGGTATCATTTTGAGACACAGACAAGTAGTGTTTACCTGAGCGCTGATGGGGACGGGGGACGAGGGACGGGGGCAAGCTTATGTTTTCTCCATGATAATGCCGGTCAGAGTGAGGGCATGTTGTGAGAGAAGCTCTATGCATACAGAGATGATTACTCTAAAGCCTTCTGGATAGTTTTATGCTATGGGCTTTGTCACTGACGGTGCTTTGTCTGAGGGTAAAATAAACCCTTATTCCTTCTTGGTTAAATCCATTCCCTACCTCTGTTTTCAATTTTGTAATGTTGTTTACTCTCTCTCTCTCTCTCTCTCTCTCTCTCTCTCTTTCTCTCTTTCTCTCTTTCTCTCTTTCTCTCTTTCCTTCTCTCTCCAGTGATGGCCTGTGGGATGCCTAAACCTCCAGTCAACGGTAGTATAGTCGGTCAGGACTTCACTCTTGGTGCCAGGGCCATGTACCAGTGTAACCCCGGTTTCCGATTGGCCAGCCCCCTGGCCGTGTCAGTCATCTGTCAGTTGTCTGGGAGGTGGAGCCCCAATGAGGCCCCGCCCCGCTGCATACGTGAGTAGTCCTCATTGGTTGGAGTTCGCATAAATATGTCCTCATTGGTTGGAGTTCGCGTAAATATGTCCTCCTTGGTTGGAGTTCACATAAATATGTCCTCATTGGTTGGAGTTCGCATAAATATGTCCTCATTGGTTGGAGTTCGCATAAATATGTCCTCATTGGTTGGAGTTCGCATAAATACACTGCTCAAAAAAATAAAGGGAACACTTAAACAACACAATGTAACTCCAAGTCAATCACACTTCTGTGAAATCAAACTGTCCACTTAGGAAGCAACACTGATTGACAATACATTTCACATGCTGTTGTGCAAATGGAATAGATAACAGGTGGAAATTATAGGCAATTAGCAAGACACCCCCAATAATGGAGTGGTTCGGCAGGTGGTGACCACAGACCACTTCTCAGTTCTTATGCTTCCTGGCTGATGTTTTGATCTTTCACTCAAGTGGTAGCATGAGACGGAGTCTACAACCCACACAAGTGGCTCAGGTAGTGCAGCTCATCCAGGATGGCACATCAATGCGAGCTATGGCAAGAAGGTTTGCTGTGTCTGTCAGCGTAGTGTCCAGAGCATGGAGGCGCTACCAGGAGACAGGCCAGTACATCAGGAGATGTGGAGGAGGCCGTAGGAGGGCAACAACCCAGCAGCAGGACCGCTACCTCCGCCTTTGTGCAAGGAGGAGCAGGAGGAGCACTGCCAGAGCCCTGCAAAAATGACCTCCAGCAGGCCACAAATGTGCATGTGTCTGCTCAAACGGTCAGAAACAGACTCCCTGAGGGTGGTATGAGGGCCCGACGTCCACAGGTGGGGGTTGTGCTTACAGCCCAACACCGTGCAGGACGTTTGGCATTTGCCAGAGAACACCAGATTGGCAAATTCGCCACTGGCGCCCTGTGCTCTTCACAGATGAAGCAGGTTCACACTGAGCACATGTGACAGACGTGACAGGGTCTGGAGACACCGTGGAGAACGTTCTGCTGCCTGCAACATCCTCCAGCATGACCGGTTTGGCGGTGGGTCAGTCATGATGTGGGGTGGCATTTCTTTGGGGGGCCGCACAGCCCTCCATGTGCTCGCCAGAGGTAGCCTGACTGCCATTAGGTACCGAGATGAGATCCTCAGACCCCTTGTGAGACCATATGCTGGTGCGGTTGGCCCTGGGTTCCTCCTAATGCAAGACAATGCTAGACCTCATGTGGCTGGAGTGTGTCAGCAGTTCCTGCAAGAGGAAGGCATTGATGCTATGGACTGGCCCGCCCGTTCCCCAGTCCTGAATCCAATTGAGCACATCTGGGACATCATGTCTCGCTCCATCCACCAATGCCACGTTGCACCACAGACTGTCTAGGAGTTGGCGGATGCTTTAGTCCAGGTCTGAGAGGAGATCCCTCAGGAGACCATCCGCCACTTCATCAGGAGCATGCCCAGGCGTTGTAGGGAGGTCATACAGGCACGTGGAGGCCACACACACTACTGAGCCTCATTTTGACTTGTTTTAAGGACATTACATCAAAGTTGGATCAGCCTGTAGTGTGGTTTTCCACTTTAATTTTGAGTGTGACTCCAAATCTAGACCTCCATGGGTTGATAAATTGGATTTCCATTGATTATTTTTGTGTGATTTTGTTGTCAGCACATTCAACTATGTAAAGAAAAAAGTATTTAATAAGATTATTTCATTCATTCAGATCTAGGATGTGTTATTTTAGTGTTCCCTTTATTTTTTTGAGCAGTATATGTCCTCATTGGTTGGAGTTCGCATAAATATGTCCTCATTGGTTGGAGTTCGCATAAATATGTCCTCATTGGTTGGAGTTCACATAAATATGTCCTCATTGGTTGGAGATCACTTTTAGTGAGACCTCATTGGTTGGAGATCACATAGGTCGGTTCTCATTGGAGCATGGGTTCCCAGAGGTAAAAATGGAGACTACATTTCCTCCAATATTTGTAATGATTTAGAATAGTTTTTATAACACGTTTTTAATTCAGCATTACAGTGTGTTGTGACATGGTTCAGCCCCGGGACCATTTCAGATTATGTCTCTGCTGTGTGTGTTCATTTGGGTAGAGTGATATCCCTTTTTCACTGTCCAATAGTTAATTTAAACAGGTTCCTGTTGAGATCCAAGAATGAGGTATCACTGCCAAGCTTGTGCCATGTTTAGCTTATAAATAACCTCATTTAGAAAATTTAATTATCTAGTTTTTTAAAAAGTTTTTTTCCAGACAAAATTACAATTTTCAATGTACTGTGACCACAAAATAAAATAAAAGTAGCAACTATTATCATATGGTATGATAGACATGACATACAGATACATAGTCTGAGTTATATAGCGTCTTGATGAAATAAAGTAGGGATTTCACATCTTACCAGTTCAGTTAGTCATTTCTGACCTGTGACCTATGTGTATCTGACCCCTGACCTTTGCAGCTGTGACTTGCCCTGACATCGGCCACGCTGCGGTGGATCATGGGAGATGGAGGCTGATCTACGGGTCTCAGAGCCAATACGACGCCATGATGATGCTCGTCTGTGACCCCGGTTACTACTACAAGGGTCAGAGGGTCATCCGTTGCCAGGCCAACAGCACCTGGGACTACCCGGAGCCCCGGCCGGCCTGCGAGAGTGAGTCAGAATCTTCCACAGTGCGCTGTAAAGAACTGTGAAATCTGCCATTTTGTTTTCAACCAAGTTATGCTTTAGTTGATTTCGCTTGTTCACGATTACAGTTACCATGGGAATCATTATCAATGCTAATTCACCTGATCAATGTGTTTCTGTTGAGAGAGGAGAGAGAGAAATATTAGCCTTGATGAACACAGAGAGGAGAGAGAGAGAAAGATGAGCCTTGATGAATGCTGAGAGGAGAGGAGAGAAAGATTAGCCTTGATGAACACAGAGAGGAGAGAGAGAAAGATGAGCCTTGATGAACACATAGAGAGAGAGAGAGAAAGATGATCCTTGATGAATGCAGAGAGGAGAGATACTAGCCTTGATGAACACAGAGAGGAGAGAGAGAAAGATTAGCCTTGATGAACACAGAGAGGAGAGAGAGAAAGATTAGCCTTGATGAACACAGAGAGGAGAGATACTAGCCTTGATGAACACAGAGAGGAGAGAGAGAAAGATTAGCGTTGATGAATGCAGAGAGGAGAGAGAAAGGATTAGTCTTGATGAACACAGAGGAGAGAGAGAAAGATTAGCCTTGATGAACACAGAGAGGAGAGAGAAAGATTAGCCTTGATGAACACAGAGAGGAGAGAAACTAGCCTTGAACGCAGAGAGAGAGAAAGCTTAGTCTTGATGAACATAGAGAGGAGATAGGGAGAAAGATTAGCCTTGATGAACGCAGAGAGGAGAGAGAGAAAGATTAACCTTGATGAACACAGAGGAGAGAGAGAGAACGATTAGCCTTGATGAACACAGAGAGGAGAGATACTAGCCTTGATGAACACAGAGAGGAGAGAGAGAAAGATTAGCCTTGATGAACACAGAGGAGAGAGAGAAAGATTAGCCTTGATGAACACAGAGAGGAGAGATACTAGCCTTGATGAACACAGAGAGGAGAGAGAGAATTATTAGCCTTGATGAACGCAGAGGAGAGAGAGAGAAAGATTAGCCTTGATGAACACAGAGAGGAGAGATACTAGCCTTGATGAACACAGAGAGGAGAGATACTAGCCTTGATGAACACAGAGAGGAGTGATACTAGCCTTGATGAACACAGAGCGGAGAGATACTAGCCTTGATGAACACAGAGAGGAGTGATACTAGCCTTGATGAACACAGAGAGGAGAGAGAGAGAAAGATTAGCCTTGATGAACACAGAGAGGAGAGAGAGAAAGATTAGCCTTGATGAACACAGAGAGGAGAGATACTAGCCTTGATGAACACAGAGAGGAGAGAGAGAAAGATTAGCCTTGATGAACACAGAGAGGAGAGAGAGAAAGATTAGCCTTGATGAACACAGAGAGGAGAGATACTAGCCTTGATGAACACAGAGAGGAGAGAGAGAAAGATTGGCCTTGATGAACACAGAGAGAAGAGAGAGAAAGATTAGCCTTGATGAACACAGAGAGGAGTGATACTAGCCTTGATGAACACAGAGAGGAGAGAGAGAAAGATTGGCCTTGATGAACACAGAGAGGAGAGAGAGAGAAAGATTAGCCTTGATGAACACAGAGATGAAACCTTCATCCAACAAAAGGGATGGCGTCAGAACAATTACCCAAATGAAATAAACAAAGTTGAACATATGAATGTGTTTTGTTTGTCTGTTAGGATGAATAAGTAATAGATTCCTATTCTCTCCCTCTTCTCCTCTCCTCTCCTCTCCTCCTCTCCTCTCCTCTCCTCTCCTCTCCTCTCCTCTCCAACCTCTCCTCTCCTCTCCTCCCTTCTCCTCTCCTCTCCTCTCCAACCTCTCCTCTCCTCTCCTCTCCAACCTCTCCTCTCCAACCTCTCCTCTCCTCTCCAACCTCTCCTCTCCTCTCCAACCTCTCCTCTCCTCCCTTCTCCTCTCCTCTCCAACCTCTCCTCTCCTCTCCTCTCCTCTCCTCTCCTCCTCAGTAATCTCCTGTGGGGACCTGGGCACTCCTCCGAATGGGAATAAGATCGGGACTCTGACTGTGTTCGGAGCGACAGCCATCTTCTCCTGTAACACGGGCTATACGCTGGTCGGTTCCCGGGTCAGAGAGTGCATGTCCAATGGCCTCTGGAGTGGATCTCAGGTCCAGTGTCTCGGTAAGAGAACCAGAACCAGCTAGAGACAGTTACAACCAAATTTAAATCGGTTCAATCCCATTTTGTATTTCAGCTTCTCTGAACATTAAGCTGATCAAGCTATTTTCACCAACAACAAAAAAAACAGATCATAGTGTTTGGTAAACCATTGTGTTTTATTATTTGTCTCTCTCTGTTCTGTCCCTCCTCTCTAGCGGGTCACTGTGGTACCCCAGAACCAATAGTGAACGGTCAGATCATAGGAGAGAACTATAACTACAGAGGTAGTGTGGTCTACCAGTGTAACCCGGGATTCAGACTCATCGGGGTGTCTGTACGCATCTGCGAACAGGACCACCGCTGGTCCGGACGCACCCCTGTCTGTGTCCGTAAGTACCCAGAGATAGTGGCTTTGAGATGGGGTTGAACAATTCTGGTAACTTTCTCCCAAAACAATCGCGGTTGGAATGTTTTCAGAATCAGGATGGAATAAGCAGGGAATCCAGGAATCCTCCAATCCGGGATTACCAGAAAACCTGTGAATAAGGGCTTGTATTCTTGGGTCTACCTTTAAGGGCTTGTATTATTGGGTCTACCTTTAAGGGCTTGTATTATTGGGTCTACCTATAAGGGCTTGTATTCTTGGGTCTACCTATAAGGGTTTGTATTCTTGGGTCTACCTATAGGGGGCTTGTATTCTTGGGTCTACCTATAAGGGCTTGTATTATTGGGTCTACCTATAGGGGCTTGTATTCTTGGGTCTACGTATAGGGGCTTGTATTCTTGGGTCTACCTATAGGGGGCTTGTATTCTTGGGTCTACCTATAGGGGGCTTGTATTATTGGGTCTACCTTTAAGGGCTTGTATTCTCGGGTCTACCTATAGGGGGCTTGTATTCTTGGGTCTACCTATAAGGGCTTGTATTCTTGGGTCTACCTATAAGGGCTTGTATTCTTGGGTCTACCTATAAGGGCTTGTATTCTTGGGTCTACCTATAGGGGGCTTGTATTCTTGGGTCTACCTATAGGGGGCTTGTATTCTTGGGTCTACCTATAAGGGCTTGTATTATTGGGTCTACCTATAGGGGCTTGTATTCTTGGGTCTACCTATAGGGGCTTGTATTCTTGGGTCTACCTATAGGGGGCTTGTATTCTTGGGTCTACCTATAGGGGGCTTGTGTTATTGGGTCTACCTTTAAGGGCTTGTATTCTCGGGTCTACCTATAGGGGGCTTGTATTCTTGGGTCTACCTATAAGGGCTTGCATTCTTGGGTCTACCTATAAGGGCTTGTATTCTTGGGTCTACCTATAGGGGGCTTGTATTATTGGGTCTACCTATAAGGGCTTGTATTATTGGGTCTACCT
This sequence comes from Salmo trutta, assembly GCF_901001165.1. NCBI lineage: Eukaryota > Metazoa > Chordata > Actinopteri > Salmoniformes > Salmonidae > Salmo > Salmo trutta. The sequence goes on along the minus strand of NW_021823296.1, from coordinate 12,584 downwards.
ATAGTGGCTTGTATTCTTGGGTCTACCTATAGGGGCTTGTATTCTTGGGTCTACCTATAAGGGCTTGTATTATTGGGTCTACCTATAAGGGCTTGTATTCTTGGGTCTACCTATACGGGCTTGTATTCTTGGGTCTACCTATAGGGGGCTTGTATTCTTGGGCCTACCTATACGGGCTTGTATTATTGGGTCTACCTATAAGGGCTTGTATTCTTGGGTCTACCTATAAGGGCTTGTATTCTTGGGTCTACCTATAGGGGCTTGTATTATTGGGTCATCCTATAGAGGGCTTGTAGTCTTGGGTCATCCTATAAGGGGCTTGTAGTCTTGGGTCATCCTATAGAGGGCTTGTAGTCTTGGGTCTACCTATAGGAACTTGTAGTCTTGGGTCTACCTATAGGGGGCTTGTAGTCTTGGGTCGTCCTATACGGGGCTTGTAGTCTTGGGTCGTCCTATATGGGGTTTGTATTATTGGGTCTACCTATGAGGGCTTGTATTCTTGGGTCTACCTATAGGGGGCTTGTATTCTTGGGTCGTCCTATAGGGGGCTTGTATTCTTGGGTCTACCTATACGGGCTTGTATTCTTGAGTCGTCCTATATGGTATGGCTTCTACTGGCTAAGGTGGAATAGCATTGGAAAAATGTATTTTTGGGTAGTGTTGACAGTGTTGACAGTGTTGACAGTGTTGACATGTTCATTGATAGTGATGGATATGTGTGTCTTATTTATGTCCGTAGCAATCACATGTGGTCACCCCGGCAACCCTACCTTTGGCGTTACCCAGGGAACACAGTTCAACCTGAACAACGTGGTCGGCTTCCTGTGCCACTCTGGGTACATCTTGCTGGGGGCCGTGGAGTCTCGCTGCCAGTCCAACGGACAGTGGAGCAACACTCTACCCACCTGTAAAAGTAAGAGGCTGGGGGCCGAGAAGTCTGTGTGTGTAGCTGTGTATGTTTGTGTGTGGCTGTTTATACGTGTGTGTAGGTGTGTAGCTGTGTATGGGTTTGTGTGTAGCTGTGTATGGGTGTGTGTGTAGTTGTGTAGCTGTGTATTTGTGTGTGTAGTTGTGTAGTTCTGTGTGTGCATGTGCATAGTTGTGTAGTTCTGTATGTGTGTGTGTAGCTGTGTATGTGTGTAGTTGCGTATGTTTGTGCGTAGTTGTGTATGTTTGTGCATGTTTGTGTGTAGCTGTGTGAATGTGTGTAGCTGTTTATGTGTGTGTGTGTGTGTGTGTGTGTGTGTGTGTGTGTGTGTGTGTGTTGTGTGTGTGTGTGTAGCTGTGTGTGCGTGTAGCTGTGTGTGTGTGTAGCTGTGTGTGTGTGTGTGTGTGTGTGTGTGTGTAGCTGTGTGTGTGTGTGTGTGTAGCTGTGTGTGTGTGTAGCTGTGTATGTTTGTGTGTGTAGCTGTGTGTGTGTGTGTGTAGCTGTGTGTGTGTGTAGCTGTGTGTGTGTGTAGCTGTGTAGCTGTGTGTGTGTGTGTGTGTGTGTGTGTGTGTGTGTGTGTGTGTAGCTGTTTATATGTGTGTGTGTGTGTGTGTGTGTGTGTGTGTGTGTGTGTGTGTGTGTGTGTGTGTGTGTGTAGCTGTGTGTGTGTGTGTAGCTGTGTGTGTCTGTGTAGCTGTGTATGTTTGTGTGTAGCTGTTTATATGTGTGTGTAGTTGTGTAGCTGTGTATGGGTGTGTGTGTAGCTGTGTATGGGTGTGTGTGTAGCTGTGTATGGGTGTGTGTGTAGTTGTGTAGCTGTGTATTTGTGTGTGTAGTTGTGTAGTTCTGTGTGTGCGTGTGCATAGTTGTGTAGTTCTGTATGTGTGTGTGTAGCTGTGTATGTGTGTAGCTGCGTATGTTTGTGCGTAGTTGTGTATGTTTGTGTGTAGCTGTGTGAATGTGTGTAGCTGTGTAGCTGTGTGTGTGTGTGTGTGTAGCTGTGTGTGTGTGTGTGTGTGTAGCTGTGTAGCTGTGTGTGTGTGTGTGTGTAGCTGTGTAGCTGTGTGTGTGTAGCTGTGTGTGTGTGTGTGTGTGTGTGTGTGTGTGTGTGTGTGTGTGTGTGTGTGTGTAGCTGTGTAGCTGTGTGTGTAGCTGTGTGTGTGTGTGTGTGTGTGTGTGTGTGTGTGTGTGTGTAGCTGTGTAGCTGTGTAGAGGTGTGTGTGTGTGTGTGTGTGTGTGTAGCTGTGTAGCTGTGTGTGTGTGTGTGTAGCTGTGTAGCTGTGTGTGTGTGTGTGTGTGTGTGTGTGTAGCTGTGTAGCTGTGTGTGTGTGTGGTTCAGGGTTTCCGTTAGGAACATATGGCCCGGACAACGTGACCGGTAAGATTTGAATTTACCGGCCATTAGAGAAATTTACTGGACCAATATGCATGAGGTGCTAATCCATCAGGTCGTCCACCCAACGCGCTCAGAGTCACAGAAATCACCTTTATATTACGCTAATCCATCTGAACACAACATGCAACTCCTGGAATGAACCAGCCAATAAAACATCACTTTCAAACATTTGCCAAAATGCAATTCGCCGGATAACACCATTCTAGAAAGAACACCTGGATAACACCATTCCATACAGAACACCTGGATAACACCATTCCAGACAGAACACCTGGATAACACCATTCTAGACAGAACACCTGGATAACACCATTCCATACAGAACACCTGGATAACACCATTCCAGACAGAACATCTGGGATAACACCATTCCAGACAGAACACCTGGATAACACCATTCCATACAGAACACCTTGATAACACCATTCCAGACAGAACACCTGGGATAACACCATTCTAGACAGAACACCTGGATAACACCATTCCAAACAGAACACCTAGATAACACCATTCTAGACAGAACACCTGGATAACACCATTCCATACAGAACACCAGGATAACACCATTCCAGACAGAACACCTGGATAACACCATTCTAGACAGAACACCTGGATAACACCATTCTAGACAGAACACCTGGATAACACCATTCTAGACAGAACACCTGGATAACACCATTCCAGACAGAACACCTGGATAACACCATTCTAGACAGAACACCTGGATTACACCATTCCATACAGAACACCTGGATAACACCATTCCAGACAGAACACCTAGATAACACCATTCTAGACAGAACACCTGGATAACACCATTCTAGACAGAACACCTGGATAACACCATTCTAGACAGAACACCTGGGATAACACCATTCTAGACAGAACACCTGGATAACACCATTCCATACAGAACACCTGGATAACACCATTCCATACAGAACACCTGGATAACACCATTCCATACAGAACACCTGGATAACACCATTCCAGACAGACCACCTGGGATAACACCATTCCAGACAGAACACCTGGATAACACCATTCCATACAGAACACCTTGATAACACCATTCCAGACAGAACACCTGGGATAACACCATTCTAGACAGAACACCTGGATAACACCATTCCAAACAGAACACCTAGATAACACCCATCTAGACAGAACACCTGGATAACACCATTCCAGACAGAACACCTGGATAACACCATTCCAGACAGAACACCTGGATAACACCATTCTAGACAGAACACCTGGATAACACCATTCTAGACAGAACACCTGGATAACACCATTCTAGACAGAACACCTGGATAACACCATTCCAGACAGAACACCTGGATAACACCATTCTAGACATAACACCTGGATAACACCATTCCAGACAGAACACCTGGGATAACACCATTCCAGACAGAACACCTGGATAACACCATTCCATACAGAACACCTTGATAACACCATTCCAGACAGAACACCTGGGATAACACCATTCTAGACAGAACACCTGGATAACACCATTCCAAACAGAACACCTAGATAACACCATTCTAGACAGAACACCTGGATAACACCATTCCATACAGAACACCTGGATAACACCATTCCAGACAGAACACCTGGATAACACCATTCTAGACAGAACACCTGGATAACACCATTCTAGACAGAACACCTGGATAACACCATTCTAGACAGAACACCTGGATAACACCATTCCAGACAGAACACCTGGATAACACCATTCTAGACAGAACACCTGGATTACACCATTCCATACAGAACACCTGGATAACACCATTCCAGACAGAACACCTAGATAACACCATTCTAGACAGAACACCTGGATAACACCATTCTAGACAGAACACCTGGATAACACCATTCCAGACAGAACACCTGGATAACACCATTCTAGACATAACACCTGGATAACACCATTCCAGACAGAACACCTGGATAACACCATTCCATACAGAACACCTGGATAACACAATTCTAGACAGAACAACTGGATAACACCATTCTAGACAGAACACCTGGATAACACCATTCTAGACAGAACACCTGGATAACACCATTCTAGACATAACACCTGGATAACACCATTCCAGACAGAACACCTGGATAACACCATTCCAGACAGAACACCTGGATAACACCATTCTAGACAGAACACCTGGATAACACCATTCCATACAGAACACCTGGGATAACACCATTCCAAACAGAACACCTGGATAACACCATTCTAGACAGAACACCTGGATGACACCATTCCATACAGAACACCTGGATGACACCATTCCAGACAGAACACCTGGGATAACACCATTCCAAACAGAACACCTGGATAACACCATTCTAGACAGAACACCTGGGATAACACCATTCTAGACAGAACACCTGGATAACACCATTCCATACAGAACACCTGGATAACACCATTCCATACAGAACACCTGGATAACACCATTCCATACAGAACACCTGGATAACACCATTCCAGACAGACCACCTGGGATAAAACCATTCTAGACAGAACACCTGGGATAACACCATTCCAAACAGAACACCTGGATAACACTATTCTAGACAGAACACCTGGATAACACCATTCTAGACAGAACACCTGGATAACACTATTCTAGACAGAACACCTGGATAACACCATTCTAGACAGAACACCTGGATAACACCATTCCAGACAGAACACCTGGATAACTCCATTCTAGACAGAACACCTGGATAACACCATTCCAGACAGAACACCTGGATAACACCATTCTAGACAGAACGCCTGTGATAACACCATTCCAAACAGAACACCTGGATAACACCATTCTAGACAGAACGCCTGGGATAACACGATTCCAAACAGAACAACTGGATAACACCATTCTAGACAGAACACCTGGGATAACACCATTCTAGACAGAACACCTGGGATAACACCATTCTAGACAGAACACCTGGATAACACCATTCCATACAGAACACCTGTATAACACCATTCCAGACAGAAGACCTGGATAACATCATTCCATACAGAACACCTGGATAACACCATTCCAGACAGAACACCTGGGATAACACCATTCCAGACAGAACACCTGGATAACACCATTCTAGACAGAACACCTGGATAACACCATTCTAGACAGAACACCTGGATAACACCATTCCAGACAGAACACCTGGATAACACCATTCCAGACAGAACACCTGGATAACACCATTCTAGACAGAACACCTGGATAACACCATTACAGACAGAACACCTGGATAACACCATTCCAGACAGAACACCTGGATAACACCATTCCAGACAGAACACCTGGATAACACCATTCCATACAGAACACCTGGATGACACCATTCCAGACAGAACACCTGGGATAACACCATTCCAAACAGAACACCTGGGATAACACCATTCCAAACAGAACACCTGGATATCACCATTCTAGACAGAACACCTGGGATAACACCATTCTAGACAGAACACCTGGATAACACCATTCCATACAGAACACCTGGATAACACCATTCCAGACAGACCACCTGGGATAACACCATTCTAGACAGAACACCTGGGATAACACCATTCCAAACAGAACACCTGGATAACACCATTCTAGACAGAACACCTGGATAACACCATTCTAGACAGAACACCTGGATAACACCATTCTAGACAGAACACTTGGGATAACACCATTCCATACAGAACACCTGGATAACACCATTCCAGACAGAACACCTGGATAACACCATTCCAGACAGAACACCTGGATAACACCATTCCATACAGAACACCTGGATAACACCATTCCAGACAGAACACCTGGATAACACCATTCTAGACAGAACACCTGGGATAACACCATTCTAGACAGAACACCTGGATAACACCATTCCAAACAGAACACCTGGATAACACCATTCTAGACAGAACACCTGGATAACACCATTCTAGACAGAACACCTGGATAACACCATTCCATACAGAACACCTGGATAACACAATTCTAGACAGAACAACTGGATAACACCATTCTAGACAGAACACCTGGATAACACCATTCTAGACAGAACACCTGGATAACACCATTCTAGACATAACACCTGGATAACACCATTCCAGACAGAACACCTGGATAACACCATTCCAGACAGAACACCTGGATAACACCATTCTAGACAGAACACCTGGATAACACCATTCCATACAGAACACCTGGGATAACACCATTCCAAACAGAACACCTGGATAACACCATTCTAGACAGAACACCTGGATGACACCATTCCATACAGAACACCTGGATGACACCATTCCAGACAGAACACCTGGGATAACACCATTCCAAACAGAACACCTGGATAACACCATTCTAGACAGAACACCTGGGATAACACCATTCTAGACAGAACACCTGGATAACACCATTCCATACAGAACACCTGGATAACACCATTCCATACAGAACACCTGGATAACAACATTCCATACAGAACACCTGGATAACACCATTCCAGACAGACCACCTGGGATAAAACCATTCTAGACAGAACACCTGGGATAACACCATTCCAAACAGAACACCTGGATAACACTATTCTAGACAGAACACCTGGATAACACCATTCTAGACAGAACACCTGGATAACACTATTCTAGACAGAACACCTGGATAACACCATTCTAGACAGAACACCTGGATAACACCATTCCAGACAGAACACCTGGATAACTCCATTCTAGACAGAACACCTGGATAACACCATTCCAGACAGAACACCTGGATAACACCATTCTAGACAGAACGCCTGTGATAACACCATTCCAAACAGAAAACCTGGATAACACCATTCTAGACAGAACGCCTGGGATAACACCATTCCAAACAGAACACCTGGATAACACCATTCTAGACAGAACACCTGGGATAACACCATTCTAGACAGAACACCTGGATAACACCATTCCAGACAGAACACCTGGATAACACCATTCCATACAGAACACCTGGATAACACCATTCCAGACAGAAGACCTGGATAACACCATTCCAGACAGAACACCTGGGATAACACCATTCCAGACAGAACACCTGGATAACACCATTCTAGACAGAACACCTGGATAACACCATTCTAGACAGAACACCTGGATAACACCATTCCAGACAGAACACCTGGATAACACCATTCTAGACAGAACACCTGGATAACACCATTACAGACAGAACACCTGGATAACACCATTCCAGACAGAACACCTGGATAACACCATTCCAGACAGAACACCTGGATAACACCATTCCATACAGAACACCTGGATGACACCATTCCAGACAGAACACCTGGGATAACACCATTCCAAACAGAACACCTGGGATAACACCATTCCAAACAGAACACCTGGATATCACCATTCTAGACAGAACACCTGGGATAACACCATTCTAGACAGAACACCTGGATAACACCATTCCATACAGAACACCTGGATAACACCATTCCAGACAGACCACCTGGGATAACACCATTCTAGACAGAACACCTGGGATAACACCATTCCAAACAGAACACCTGGATAACACCATTCTAGACAGAACACCTGGATAACACCATTCTAGACAGAACACCTGGATAACACCATTCTAGACAGAACACTTGGGATAACACCATTCCATACAGAACACCTGGGATAACACCATTCCAGACAGAACACCTGGATAACACCATTCCAGACAGAACACCTGGATAACACCATTCCATACAGAACACCTGGATAACACCATTCCAGACAGAACACCTGGATAACACCATTCTAGACAGAACACCTGGGATAACACCATTCTAGACAGAACACCTGGATAACACCATTCCAAACAGAACACCTGGATAACACCATTCTAGACAGAACACCTGGATAACACCATTCTAGACAGAACACCTGGATAACACCATTCCATACAGAACACCTGGATAACACCATTCCAGACAGAACACCTGGATAACACCATTCTAGACAGAACACCTGGATAACACCATTCCAGACAGAACACCTGGATAACAACATTCCAGACAGAACACCTGGATAACACCATTCTAGACAGAACACCTGGATAACACCATTCCAGACAGAACACCTGGATAACACCATTCTAGACAGAACACCTGGATAACACCATTCCAGACAGAACACCTGGATAACACCATTCTAGACAGAACACCTGGATAACACCATTCCACACAGAACACCTGGATAACACCATTCCAGACAGAACACCTGGGATAACACCATTCCAAACAGAACACCTGGATAACACCATTCTAGACAGAACACCTGGGATAACACCATTCTAGACAGAACACCTGGATAACACCATTCTAGACAGAACACCTGGATAACACCATTCCATACAGAACACCTGGATAACACCATTCCAGACAGAACACCTGGGATAACACCATTCTAGACAGAACACCTGGGATAACACCATTCTAGACAGAACACCTGGATAACACCATTCTAGACAGAACACCTGGGATAACACCATTCCATACAGAACACCTGGATAACACCATTCCAGACAGAACACCTGGATAACACCATTCCATACAGAACACCTGGATAACACCATTCCAGACAGAACACCTGGGATAACACCATTCCAGACAGAACACCTGGATAAACACCATTCTAGACAGAACACCTGGATAACACCATTCCAAACAGAACACCTGGATAACACCATTCTAGACAGAACACCTGGGATAACACCATTCTAGACAGAACACCTGGATAACACCATTCTAGACAGAACACCTGGATAACACCATTCTAGACAGAACACCTGGATAACACCATTCTAGACAGAACACCTGGGATAACACCATTCCATATAGAACACCTGGATAACACCATTCTAAACAGAACACCTGGATAACACCATTCCAGACAGAACACCTGGATAACACCATTCTAGACAGAACACCTGGATTACACCATTCCATACAGAACACCTGGATAACACCATTCCAGACAGAACACCTAGATAACACCATTCTAGACAGAACACCTGGATAACACCATTCTAGACAGAACCACCTGGATAACACCATTCCAGACAGAACACCTGGATAACCCATTCCTAGACAGAACACCTGGATAACACCATTCTAGACAGAACACCTGGATAACACCATTCTAGACCACCTTGAATACCTTACCTGGATAACACCATTCCATACAGAACACCTGGATAACACAATTCTAGACAGAACACCTGGATAACACCATTCTAGACAGAACACCTGGATAACACCATTCTAGACAGAACACCTGGATAACACCATTCTAGACATAACACCTGGATAACACCATTCCAGACAGAACACCTGGATAACACCATTCCAGACAGAACACCTGGATAACACCATTCTAGACAGAACACCTGGATAACACCATTCCATACAGAACACCTGGGATAACACCATTCCAAACAGAACACCTGGATAACACCATTCTAGACAGAACACCTGGATGACACCATTCCATACAGAACACCTGGATGACACCATTCCAGACAGAACACCTGGGATAACACCATTCCAGACAGAACACCCTGGATAACACCATTCCAGACAGAACACCTGGATAACACCATTCTAGACAGAACACCTGGATAACACATTCCTACAGAACACCTGGATGACACCATTCCAGACAGAACACACTGGTGATTTACACCCATTCCAACAGAACACCTGGATTTACACCATTCCCATACAGAAACCTGGTAACCACCATTCCAGACAGAACACCTAGATACACCCATTCTAGACAGAACACCTGGATAACACCCATTTTCTAGACAGGAACACCTGGATCACCACCATGCCAGAAAGAACACCTGGATAACACCCATTCTAGGACAGAACACCTGGATAACACCATTCCTAGACAGAACACCTGGATAAACCACCATTTCTAGACAGAACCACCTGGATACACACCATTCTGACAGAACACCTGGATAACACCATTCCATACAGAACACCTGGATAACACAATTCTAGACAGAACACCTGGTTAACACCCATTCTAGACAGAACACCTGGATAACACCATTTAGACAGAACACCTGGCTAACACCATTCTAGGACCGAATGATAATCCAACACCTGGATAACACCATTCCAGACAGAACACCTGGGATAACACCATTCCAGACAGAACACTGGATAACACCATTCCTAGACAGAACACCTGGATAACAAAATTCTAGGAAGACACCTGATACACCATCCATACAGAACACCTGGGATAACACCATTCCAACAGAACACCTGGATAACACCATTCTAGACAGAACACTGGATGGACACCTTCCATACAGAAACACCTGGATGACACCATTCCAGACAGAACACCTGGGATAACACCATTCCAAACAGAACACCTGGATAACACCATTCTAGACAGAACACCTGGGATAACACCATTCTAGACAGAACACCTGGATAACACCATTCCATACAGAACACATGGATAACACCATTCCATACAGAACACCTGGATAACACCATTCCAGACAGAACACCTGGATAACACAATTCCAGACAGAACACCTAGATAACACCATTCCAGACAGAACACCTGGATAACACCATTCTAGACAGAACACCTGGATAAACACCATTCCAGACAGAACACCTGGATAACACCATTCTAGACAGAACACCTGGATAACACCATTCCAGACAGAACACCTGGATAACACCATTCCAGACAGAACACCTGGATAACTCCATTCTAGATAGAACACCTGGATAACACCATTCCAGACAGAACACCTGGATAACACCATTCCAGACAGAACACCTGGGATAACACCATTCCAGACAGAACACCTGGATAACACCATTCCATACAGAACACCTGGATAACACCATTCCAGACAGAACACCTGGGATAACACCATTCCAAACAGAACACCTGGATAACACCATTCTAGACAGAACACCTGGGATAACACCATTCTAGACAGAAACACCTGGATAACACCATTCTAGAACAGAACACCTGGATAACACCATTCCAGACAGAACACCTGGATAAACACCATTCTAGACAGAACACCGGATAACACCATTCTAGACAGAACACCTGGATAACACCATTCCATACAGAACAACCTGGATAACACCATTCTAGACAGAACACCTGGGATAACACCATTCTAGACAGAACACCTGGATAACACCATTCTAGACAGAACACCTGGATAACACCATTCTAGACATAACACCTGGATAACACCATTCCAGACAGAACAACCTGGATAACACATTCCAGACAGAACACCTGGATAACACCATCAGTTCTAGACAGAACACCTGGATAACACCATTCCATACAGAACACCTGGGCATAACACCATTCCAAACAGAACACCTGGATAACACCATTCTAGACAAACACCTGGATGACACCATTCCATACAGAACACCTGGATGACACCATTCCAGACAGAACACCTGGGATAACACCATTCCAAACAGAACACCTGGATAACACCATTCTAGACAGAACACCTGGGATAACACCATTCTAGACAGAACACCTGGATAACACCATTCCATACAGAACACCTGGATAACACCATTCCATACAGAACACCTGGATAACACCATTCCATACAGAACACCTGGATAACACCATTCCATACAGAACACCTGGATAACACCATTCCAGACAGAACACCTGGATAACACAATTCCAGACAGAACACCTAGATAACATCATTCCAGACAGAACACCTGGATAAACACATTCTAGACAGAACACCTGGATAACACCATTCCAGACAGAACACCTGGAAACACCATTCTAGACAGAACACTGGATAACACCATTCCAGACAGAACACCGGATAACACCATTCCAGACAGAACACCTGGGATAACACCATTCCAGACAGAACACCTGGATAACACCATTCCATACAGAACACCTGGATAACACCATTCCAGACAGAACACCTGGATAACACCATTCCAAACAGAACACCTGGATAACACCATTCTAGACAGAACACCTGGGATAACACCATTCTAGACAGAACACCTGGATAAACCATTCTAGACAGAACCCTGGATAACACCATTCCATATACACCTGGATAACACCATTCCAGACAGAACACGGGATGATAACACCATTCTAGACAGAACACTGGA